>NC_085988.1:17845040-17922540 GCF_030014385.1 Trichomycterus rosablanca
TGTGACGCCTCAGCCTATTGGTTTAAATGGCAAATTGTGTTAGCTTAGTAAGAGAAAACTGCAGTGACATAATCGCTGTATAAGTACTGTGTCTAAATAATCTTCCTTATAAGTTCAATGTTATATTAGAATCCTCTTTACTTAGCCAGCTGCCCAGGTAAGCAGCAAGGCAGCTCACTGGGTTTCTAGACAGATCCTTTGTCACGGGGCAGAAAAGTGCACTTGCTAATCAAATGAACATGAAGTTGGTTGTACAAACAGCACTCAGGCCTCTGACATCTTACAAACACAGCGTCTCTTCAGAAAGAGAACAATCGCCTGGGCTTTGATGGTGATTACTCTAAGGCCACTTGACATACTGTTGAGATGAGATGAGTGTATTGTTGCAGCCTGCACTCACAGTCCTGTAATTGGGTGTGCATGTGTTAAGCACGCAGGATTAACCATTTACTGCTCCACCTATCAACCTGGCTGGCCTATATAAGAGAATAATTGCAGATCAGAAACCGTATGGATGGATCAGATGAGAACTCCTGGATCAGCATGTGAGCAGAGTTTAGTGGGATCAGCAGATCATGATCGTGTTAATGTAACGTCATTACTAGCAAATCTTTTTACTTTCTGATATATGCAGAAAATATTGTTATTATTATTATTATTATTATTTATACAACCCAAAATCAGAAAAAGTTGAGACAGTTTGGAAAATGCAAATAAAATAAAGATGCAGTGTTCCTTACATTTACTTTGACTTTTATTTGATTGCAGACAGGATGAACTTGAGATTTCATGTTTTATCTGCTCAACTTCATTTCATTTATTAATAAACCTTCATTCCTGCATTTCAGGCCTGCAACACATTCCAAAAAAAGTTGGGACGGGGGCAATTCAGGACTAGTAATGAGGTCAAAAAACTAAATAATGATGTGATTCCAAACAGGTGATGTCAACAGGTGATTGTAATCATGGTTTGGTACAAAAGCAGCATCCAGGAAAGTCTTTGATGAGCTAAGACGATCAGAGGATCTCCAGTTTGTCAACAAATGAGTGAGAAAATTTTATCGTGTATTGTGGTCAGATGAATCAACATTCCAGGTCTTTTGGAAAAAAAATGGCCACCGTGTGCTCCAGACCACAGACGAAAAGGACCATCCAGACTGTTATCAGCAACAAGTCCAAAAGCCAGGGTCTGTCATGGTATGTGGCTGTGTCAGTGCCCTTGGCAAAGGTCATTTACACTTCTGTGATGGCAGCATTAATGCAGAAAAGTACATTGAGATCTTAGAGCAACATGTGCTGCCTTCAAGACGTTATCTTTTCCAGGGACGTTCATGAATTTTTCATCAAGACAATGCAAAACCACATGCTGCACACATTACAAAGGCATGGCTGTGGAAGAAGAGGGTACGTGTACTGGACTGGCCTGCCTGCAGTCCTGATCTGTCCTCAATAGAGAATGTGGAGAATTTTAAAATGAAAAATGGGACAACGACGACCCCGTACTGTTGCAGGAAGAATGGGACAAAATAAAAAGGAAGAAATGGCAACATTACAAAGTGGTAAATACTTTATTGTCCCAACTTTTTTTGGAATGTGTTGCAGGATTGAAATGCAGGGATGGATGTTTATTAATAAATGAAATGAAACATGAAATGTCTCAGGTTCATCCTGTCTGCAATCAAATAAAAGTCAAGTAAATGTAAGAAACTCTGTGTTTTATTTTATTTGCATTTTTCATGCTGTCCCAACTTTTTCTGATTTGGGGTTGTAAAAAAATGATATATAACCTGTATATGTATGTATATATATATATATATATATATATATATGTATATATATATATATATATATATATATATATACAGTGTATCACGAAAGTGAGTACGCCCCTCACATTTCTGCAGATATTTAAGTATATCTTTTCATGGGACAACACTGACAAAATGACACTTTGACACAATGAAAAGTAGTCTGTGTGCAGCTTATATAACAGTGTAAATTTATTCTTCCCTCAAAATAACTCAATATACAGCCATTAATGTCTAAACCACCGGCAACAAAAGTGAGTACACCCCTTAGTGAAAGTTCCTGAAGTGTCAATATTTTGTGTGGCCACCATTATTTCCCAGAACTGCCTTAACTCTCCTGGGCATGGAGTTTACCAGAGCTTCACAGGTTGCCACTGGAATGCTTTTCCACTCCTCCATGACGACATCACGGAGCTGGCGGATATTCGAGACTTTGCGCTCCTCCACCTTCCGCTTGAGGATGCCCCAAAGATGTTCTATTGGGTTTAGGTCTGGAGACATGCTTGGCCAGTCCATCACCTTTACCCTCAGCCTCTTCAATAAAGCAGTGGTCGTCTTAGAGGTGTGTTTGGGGTCATTATCATGCTGGAACACTGCCCTGTGACCCAGTTTCCGGAGGGAGGGGATCATGCTCTGCTTCAGTATTTCACAGTACATATTGGAGTTAATGTGTCCCTCAATGAAATGTAACTCCCCAACACCTGCTGCACTCATGCAGCCCCAGACCATGGCATTCCCACCACCATGCTTGACTGTAGGCATGACACACTTATCTTTGTACTCCTCACCTGATTGCCGCCACACATGCTTGAGACCATCTGAACCAAACAAATTAATCTTGGTCTCATCAGACCATAGGACATGGTTCCAGTAATCCATGTCCTTTGTTGACATGTCTTCAGCAAACTGTTTGCGGGCTTTCTTGTGTAGAGACTTCAGAAGAGGCTTTCTTCTGGGGTGACAGCCATGCAGACCAATTTGATGTAGTGTGCGGCGTATGGTCTGAGCACTGACAGGCTGACCCCCCACCTTTTCAATCTCTGCAGCAATGCTGACAGCACTCCTGCGCCTATCTTTCAAAGACAGCAGTTGGATGTGACGCTGAGCACGTGCACTCAGTTTCTTTGGACGACCAACGCGAGGTCTGTTCTGAGTGGACCCTGCTCTTTTAAAACGCTGGAGGATCTTGGCCACTGTGCTGCAGCTCAGTTTCAGGGTGTTGGCAATCTTCTTGTAGCCTTGGCCATCTTCATGTAGCGCAACAATTCGTCTTTTAAGATCCTCAGAGAGTTCTTTGCCATGAGGTGCCATGTTGGAACTTTCAGTGACCAGTATGAGAGAGTGTGAGAGCTGTACTACTAAATTGAACACACCTGCTCCCTATGCACACCTGAGACCTAGTAACACTAACAAATCATGATATTTTGCAGGGAAAATGACAAGCAGTGCTCAATTTGGACATTTAGGGGTGTAGTCTCTTAGGGGTGTACTCACTTTTGTTGCCGGTGGTTTAGACATTAATGGCTGTATATTGAGTTATTTTGAGGGAAGAATAAATTTACACTGTTATATAAGCTGCACACAGACTACTTTTCATTGTGTTAAAGTGTCATTTTGTCAGTGTTGTCCCATGAAAAGATATACTTAAATATCTGCAGAAATGTGAGGGGTGTACTCACTTTTGTGATACACTGTATATATAGAGAGAGAGAGAGAGAGAGAGAGAGAGAGAGAGAGACCAATCAGCCATAACATTAAAACCACCTTCTTGTTTCTACACTCACTGTCCATTTTATCAGCTCCACTTACCATATAGAAGCACTTTGTAGTTATACAATTACTGATTGTAGTCCATCTGTTTCTCTACATACTTTTTCAGCCTGCTTTCACACTGTTTTTTAATGGTCAGGACCCCCACAGGACCACAACAGAGCAGGTATTATTTGGGTGGTGAGTCATTCTCAGCACTGCAGTGACACTGACATGGTGGTGGTGTGTTAGTGTGTGTTGTGCTGGTATGAGTGGATCAGACACAGCAGCGCTGATGGAGTTTTTGAACTCCTCACTGTCACTGCTGGATTGAGAATAGTCCACCAACCAAAAATATCCAGCATCCTGTGACCACTGATGAAGGTCTAGAAGATGACCAACTCAAACAGCAGCAATATATGAGCGATCGTCTCTGCCTTTACATCTACAGAGTGGACCAACTAGTTAGGAGTGTCTTATAGAGTGGACAGTGAGTGGACACGGTTATATAAAAACTCCAGCAGCGCTGCTGTGTCTTATCCTCTGATACCAGCACAACACGCACTAACACACCACCACCATGTCACTGTCACTGCAGTGCTGAGAATCATCCACTACCTAAATAATACCTACACTGTGGTGGTCCTGTGGTGGTCCTGACTGTTAAAAAATAGTGTGAAAGCAGGTTAAAAAGGTATGCAGAGAAACAGATGTACTACAGTCAGTAATTGTAGAACTACAAAGTGCTTCTATATGGTAAGTGGAGCTGATAAAATGGACAGTGAGTGTAGAAACAAGGAGGTGGTTTTAATGTTATGGATGATCAGTGTTTCTAATCATTGGCAGCCTGTGAAATCCCACAATCTGGTTAGACTGAAACAAAAAAAATAAATATACATATGACTCATGTGGAGAAACGTGGTTTCCAGAGCCGGTGATGTTCCATGTGACTCAGGTCATCTGATAAAAGCATGGCATCTTTTGTTCATCAAAAAGGCCACTGAAATAAGCTTCAAGGCCTTTTTGTATGACCGTGTAGTTGAAAATACCAAGCATTCTATGATTGCTGGACATGTGAGTGTTACCCTCATGGTTTCCACTTTGGGCATCTCCTGTTCCTTTCAGGCAGCTGGTGTCTATGTGTGATCAGTATTGCTAGAAACAGAATGCACATCACTCATAGAGAAATGTGTAACTCACCCATGTGTAATTTTCTATTTCAGTTCTATCCTCATGAATATGTTTTTTTTTTTTTTTTCATTTCCGCCTGTGGTCCCGTCTGGGACATAGGCCGCCGACAAGCTCTCTCCAGGCATCACGATTCCGGGCGAGTCTCTCCAGCTGTCCCCACGTCTTGCCCATCTGCTTGGCGTCTGCATCCAGGTCTCGGCGGCAGGTATTTCTAGGCCGTCCTCTCTTCCTCTTCCCTTGGGGGTTCCAGGTGAGGGATTGTTTGGTGATGTTGGATGTAGGTTTGCGGAGGGTGTGGCCAATCCATCGCCAGCGTCTCTGAAGGATGTCTTGGTCAACAGGCTGCTGCTTTGTTCGTTGCCACAGTTCTACATTGCTGATCTTATCGGGCCAGCGGATCTTTATGATCTTCCTGAGGCAGGTGTTAATAAAGACCTGGATTTTCTTCATGGTGGTGACGGTGGTTCTCCAGGTCTCTGCTCCGTAGAGTAATACTGGCTTTACTATGGTGTTGAAGAGCCTGATCTTGGTGGTGGTGCTGATCTCGCTGGATCCCCAGATGTTCTTCAGCTGATGGAAGGCTGTTCGTGCTTTACCGATGCGGGTTCTGACATCTGCATCTGTTCCTCCATGGCTGTCCAGGATGCTGCCGAGATAGGTGAAACTATCCACCCCTTCCAGCGCCTCACCCTGGACTGCGATGGGTGTCTCGTTAGATGCATTTGTCTTGAACACCTTGCTCTTCCCTCTGTTGATACTAAGGCCCAGTCTAGCTGAGTTGTCCACAACGATGCTGGTCTTTTCCTGCATCTGTTGTTGGGTATGGGAGAGGAGAGCCAGGTCATCGGCAAAGTCGAGATCGTCCAACTGCTTCCAAAGTGTCCACTGAATGCCGTTACGCTTCTGGTCTGTAGATGTCTTCATGATCCAGTCTATGGCCAGCAGAAACAGGAAGGGTGAGAGTAAGCAGCCTTGCCTCACTCCGGTTCTTACTTCGAAGGCGTTGGTGAGCTGTCTGCCATGCACTATTCTGCAGGTCATTCCTTCATATGACTTCCTGATGATGTTGGTAATCTTCTCTGGCACTCCGTAGTGTCTCAGTAGTCTCCAGAGGGTCTGCCTATCAACGCTGTCAAACGCCTTCTCGTAGTCGATGAAGTTGACGTAGAGAGGCGAGTTCCATTCCAGGGACTGCTCCAGAATGATGCGCAGGGTTAACTCCGCCAAGGACGGTCCCAAGCCCGGCTGCAAAAGGAGGAGGGTTGGGCGTGGGGCTAGCTACCCCACCCTGTAAAAAAAAAACCCTAGCTACAGAAACGCCAACAAGAATACTAACAGACACCACGGACCTGGGAGAAGATGGACCTCCAGCTGGAAGGCATATGACGTCGGACGGTGAAAGCCAGAGTCATCTGGAAGCCGTCGGGCCGATGACCATCGTCTCCACCAGGACCACCACTACCATCGCTACATGGAACGTCCGGACCATGTATGAGACTGGAAAGACAGCGCAAGTGGCCGCAGAGATGAGGAAGTTTAACCTCACCGTCCTAGGAATCAGCGAGTCAAGATGGACTGGCTCCGGGCAGAAGCGACTGACTTCCGGCGAGTTACTGTTGTACTCGGGACACGAACAGGAAGAAGCCGCACACACCCATGGAGTGGCCCTGATGCTTTCCAAGTCGGCACAGAGAGCGCTCATTGGGTGGGAGGCGCACGGACCACGGATCATGACAGCCTCCTTCCAAACAAAGAGGAAGAGGATCAATATGGACATAATCCAGTGCTACGCCCCGACGAACGACAGTGAAGAAGAGGAGAAGGAGAACTTTTACAACAGACTGTCAACCATCATACAAGACAGACCAAAGAGGAACATCGTCATCATAATGGGTGACTTCAACGCCAAGATCGGCAACGACAACCGAGGGTACGAGGAGATCATGGGGCAGCAAGGGCTGGGCGAGATGAACGATAACGGGGAGAGATTTGCCAATCTATGCGCCGCAAGTAACCTGGTCATCGGAGGAAGTGTTTTTCATCACAGGAGGATACACAAGGCGACTTGGGTGTCACCAGACCTGTCGACGGAAAACCAGATCGACCACGTGTGCATCGGGAAGAAGTTTCGCCGCTCTCTTCAAGACGTACGCGTCAAACGAGGAGCAGACGTTGCTTCCGACCATCATCTCCTTGTGGCTAGATTGAAGCTGAAACTGAAGAAGAACTGGACAGGGGGGTCCAGCCAACGACAGCGCTATAACATCGCTACGCTGAAAAACAGCAAGAAGAAAGACGAGTTCAAGGTCACCCTCTCCAACAAGTTCCAGGTCCTAGAAGAGCTGCTCGAAGATGAGACGATAGAACAGAAGTGGCAGAAAGTGAAAGAAGCGGTGACTGCAACATGCCAAGAAGTTCTGGGCTTCAAATCTTACACACACAAGGAATGGATCTCAGCAGAGACGCTACAGAAGATAGAAGAAAGAAGAGAAAAGAAAGCAATGGTGAACAACAGCAGAACAAGAGCAACAAAAGTAAAAGCACAAGAAGAATATACAGAAGCTAATAGAATTGTCAAGCAAAGCATCAGAGTAGACAAGCGGAGCTACATAGAGTCACTGGCAATAGAAGCAGAAGAAGCAGTGCATCAGAATAGCACCAAGGACCTGTATTCCATCATCAGGAAACTATCTGGAAAGTTTGCCAAGCCAGAGAGGCCAGTAAAGAACAAGAATGGAGAGGCAATAGCAGACGAAGAAGGACAGAAGAAGAGGTGGATCGAGCACTTTCAGGAGTTACTCAACAGGCCAGCTCCTGCAAACCCACCGGAGATACCGCCAGCCGAAAGCGACCTACCAATCAGGTGCTGTGCACCCACGAAGGAAGAGATCCGAAGCGCCATCAAGCAATTGAAGAACGGCAAGTCTGCAGGACCTGACAGCATCCCGGCAGAAGCGCTAAAGGCGGATGTCGAGACCAGTGTGGAGCTCCTCCACCCACTCTTCTGCAAAATCTGGGAAGATGAAGAAGAACCAACTGAGTGGAAAGAAGGCTACCTCATTAAACTCCCCAAGAAAGGTGACCTCAGTTCTTGCTCCAATTACCGAGGGATAACGCTGTTGTCCATCCCAGGGAAGGTGTTTAACCGCATCCTGCTTAACAGAATGGAAGACGCTGTTGACCCGCAGCTTCGTGACCAACAAGCTGGTTTCCGTAAGGGAAGATCGTGCACGGACCAGATCGCAACCCTGCGCATCATTCTGGAGCAGTCCCTGGAATGGAACTCATGAATATGTAGCTCATGCTTATAGTTAATTATTCATTTATTCGTTCTTAGTAATCGATTTATCTTAAATAGGGTCGCACTGGGTTAGGAGTCCAGCTCTGAAACAATGTGTTCTTTACAGGCAAGTGTAGATGAAATGCTAGTAATTTTAAAATCTTACAAAAGGTAAAAAAGAAAAAAAGTTTGGAAACCGAATGCACACAAAATAAATTAATAAAAAAAATCTGGCAACCTTTCAGGTGTGAACTGCATTTAGGTAACTCATATTAACGGAATTAGTTGTGCACTCTCACTTACTTTCCTAACCGCTTATCTAATTAGGGTCGTGGAGGGTGGGGGGTGCTGGAGCCTATCCCAGCTTTTTCACTGTTTGAGGAAACCGGAGCTCCCGGAGGAAACCCACACAGACACAGAGAGAACATGCAAACTCCGCACAGAAAGGACCCGGACCTCCATGCCTAGGGATCAAACCCAGGACCTTCTTGCTGTGAGGCGACAGTGCTACCCACCAAGCAGAGATGGGGACTCGACGTAAGTCGCTCATACAGCAACTTCAGACTCGTCTCGTACTCGTTTCAAATGACTCAGACTTGACTCGGACTGTTTTGGATTTTGCCCGCTGTGCCATGATTTATCGCGCGCTTTTAGTTTGCAGTGAAAACAAAACGTATCAGTTTAAGCTTTTAACTGGTACCTTCTTGTTATGGAAATTATATTTATTTGCACAATCACTAGGAAAGTAAAGTCACTAAGTAAAACGGCAAAATACAGTCGCTAATCTGTTGTTGTTTTTTATCTGAACTATATTATTTGTTTATTTCTCTGCTACATTTTCAATGATTTGTGTTTATTATGTTGACTCGTGACTTGACTCTGACTCTAGCCTAAAGACTCGTGACTTGACTCGGACTCTAGCCTAAAGACTCGTGACATGACTCGGACTCTAGCCTAAAGACTTGTAACTTGACTTGGACTCTAGCCTAAAGTATCGTGACATGACTTGGATTCGTATTTTGTGACCTGTGAACATCTCTGCCACCAAGCCCCCGGAATGAGTTGTGCATAAGATTAAAAGAAGCAAACACACAGTGCATCTTTAAATGAATAAATAAATAAGTAAATAAATAAATACATAAATTAATTGTATTTACATATTACATAAGTTGATACATGTATTTATTAAATAAATAAAACAATTATTGAATTTAGTAAATAAATTAATAAATTAATAAATTTATTTATGTATTTATGTATATTTAGAGCTTTACTTAATACTTAATACTTAAAATAAATATTTTAATTTCTAATTAATTAATTTTACCAACATACAAGGGATCTTCAAAAAGTTTCCTCACTTTTATATTTTGATTGTAAGCAGTGAGGGTGGGAGGAGTAGTTATTGGTCGTGTCTGAGAGACTGTGAGAGAGCTTATAGTCTGGACTTAGTGCCATCTGAATTCCCCCTTTTGACGCTCAAAGAAGCTTTATGGGGAAGAAGATTTTCATGTGATGATGTGAAAGCAGCGGTGCAGAAAATGTAGAAAAGTGATGTCATTTGTTTTTAAAATTCTTAATAAATAGAGTTAAAAAAGTGCAGAAATCTTTTGAAGAACCCTCGTACATATTTCAGGGCAGAAATGCATTTTGTACTGGGTCCTAACCCATTTAGGGCACTTTGCACTTCACCAGTCACATGTTCACTCACACCTAAGGACAATTACTATTGGTATTTACCTCTGGTATATTTAGAAAAACACATTATTGATAACTACAGGCATACATAAAACCCAGGTCACCAGAGTCATATACGGTAGCTAGGGGCACTAACACTATAGCCCCTTAGTTCCGGTGAAAGGAACTCTTAATGCTTTAGCATACCAAGAGATTGTTTGGGGATGGCCCCTTCCTGTTCCAACATGACTGCGCACCAGTGCACAAAGCAAGGTCCATAAAGACGTGGATGAGCGAGTTTGTTGTGGAACTAGACTGGCCTGCACAGAGTCCTGACCTCGACCCGACAGAACACCTTTGGGATGAATTAGAGCGGAGACTGTGAGCCAGGCCTTCTCGTCCAACATCAGTGTCTGACCTCACAAATGCGCTTCTGGAAGAATGGTCAAAAATTCCCATAAACACACTCCTTAACCTTGTGGAAAGCCTTCCCAGAATAGTTAAAGCTGTTATAGCTGCAAAGGGTGGGCCGACATCATATTAAACCCTATGGATTAAGAATGGAAGTCACTCAAGTTCATATGCGTGTGAAGGCAGACGAGCAAATACTTTTGGCAATATAGTGTATCTCTACACCAAACTTGTCCAGATGAACTGATTCAACTTATTGAGCATGCATCAAGAAACCCATTAGTTTGAATGGCCTGAGGCTAACTGTGTTAGCTTAGTAAGCAAAAACTGTAGTGTCGTAATCACTGTAATCTGTGTCTAAGTAGTGTGTCTAAATAGTCTGCCTAATGAGTTTGATGTCTTATTAGAATCCTCTCTAAGCAGCTGCCTAAATAAGCACTAGGTTTTCAGACTGACCCAAAATGATTCTTCATTTCTTACATTAGTGTGTCTGGAACTTGGAATTGGGTGTCCAAAGGGTGGCTGAAGAATGTTCATGCATACCTCATTCCTACCAGTTTCCCTACAATATATGGCCAAAGGTTTCTTTCCAAAGCCAAAGACATTAATTTGGACTTGCTAAATCCTACAAAAAAGCTACTGCTGTGCAGTACCAGGGGTCTAAAGATAAATTTAGGTCAGATTCAGAGTCCTAGCTTCTGTATGAGTCACATCTGCAGTGACATTTTCTAAACAGCAGGAATTTCCCTCACATGGACCCAGGTATTGAGAAGATGTACAATGGACTTTCTTCATTATAATACAGTACAATGATCACAGTTGTGTCCACATTTCTGGAAGCTATTTAAATTAAAGTAATTTTAAATGTGTCACTCATTTAAATGTTGGACTAAAACTGCCACTTTTCTCTATTTTCTACTTTATTTTCTTTAGAAGTTTGCAACTATACGTATATATATACAGTATATACTGTATATACTGTATATATGTGTGTGTTTGTGTGTGTGTGTGTGTGTATTTGCATATGTGTACATGAGTATATACAGTGTATCACAAAAGTGAGTACACCCCTCACATTTCTGCAGATATTTAAGTATATCTTTTCATGGGACAACACTGACAAAATGACACTTTGACACAATGAAAAGTAGTCTTTGTGCAGCTTATATAACAGTGTCAATTTATTCTTCCCTCAAAATAACTCAATATACAGCCATTAATGTCTAAACCACCGGCAACAAAAGTGAGTACACCCCTTAGTGAAAGTTCCTGAAGTGTCAATATTTTGTGTGGCCACCATTATTTCCCAGAACTGCCTTAACTCTCCTGGGCATGGAGTTTACCAGAGCTTCACAGGTTGCCACTGGAATGCTTTTCCACTCCTCCATGACGACATCACGGAGCTGGCGGATATTCGAGACTTTGCGCTCCTCCACCTTCCGCTTGAGGATGCCCCAAAGATGTTCTATTGGGTTTAGGTCTGGAGACATGCTTGGCCAGTCCATCACCTTGACCCTCAGCCTCTTCAATAAAGCAGTGGTCGTCTTAGAGGTGTGTTTGGGGTCATTATCATGCTGGAACACTGCCCTGCGACCCAGTTTCCGGAGGGAGGGGATCATGCTCCGCTTCAGTATTTCACAGTACATATTGGAGTTCATGTGTCCCTCAATGAAATGTAACTCCCCAACACCTGCTGCACTCATGCAGCCCCAGACCATGGCATTCCCACCACCATGCTTGACTGTAGGCATGACACACTTATCTTTGTACTCCTCACCTGATTGCCGCCACACATGCTTGAGACCATCTGAACCAAACAAGTTAATCTTGGTCTCATCAGACCATAGGACATGGTTCCAGTTATCCATGTTCTTTGTTGACATGTCTTCAGCAAACTGTTTGCGGGCTTTCTTGTGTAGAGACTTCAGAAGAGGCTTCCTTCTGGGGTGACAGCCATGCAGACCAATTTGATGTAGTGTGCGGCGTATGGTCTGAGCACTGACAGGCTGACCCCCCACCTTTTCAATCTCTGCAGCAATGCTGACAGCACTCCTGCGCCTATCTTTCAAAGACAGCAGTTGGATGTGACGCTGAGCACGTGCACTCAGCTTCTTTGGACGACCAACGCGAGGTCTGTTCTGAGTGGACCCTGCTCTTTTAAAACGCTGGATGATCTTGGCCACTGTGCTGCAGCTCAGTTTCAGGGTGTTGGCAATCTTCTTGTAGCCTTGGCCATCTTCATGTAGCGCAACAATTCGTCTTTTAAGATCCTCAGAGAGTTCTTTGCCATGAGGTGCCATGTTGGAACTTTCAGTGACCAGTATGAGAGAGTGTGAGAGCTGTACTACTAAATTGAACACACCTGCTCCCTATGCACACCTGAGACCTAGTAACACTAACGAGTCACATGACATTTTGGAGGGAAAATGACAAGCAGTGCTCAATTTGGACATTTAGGGGTGTAGTCTCTTAGGGGTGTACTCACTTTTGTTGCCGGTGGTTTAGACATTAATGGCTGTATATTGAGTTATTTTGAGGGAAGAATAAATTTACACTGTTATATAAGCTGCACACAGACTACTTTTCATTGTGTCAAAGTGTCATTTTGTCAGTGTTGTCCCATGAAAAGATATAATGAAATATTTGCAGAAATGTGAGGGGTGTACTCACTTTTGTGATACACTGTATGTGTATGTATATACAGTATATGGCTATATTGGCCTCATTGTGCAATATTGTCACACGTCAATTTACTATTTAATAATTTAATTACTATTCAATCTTTACACTGAAACTAAACCTCATGCATCATTTGTTACACAGTTACCAGTTATTACTTTTATGTAAATTACAGGAAATACTCAGTTCCAGTTGTTCTGTTTGCCTTTGTTTTGTTTTGTACTGTTAAGTATTTGTTGTATTATGCTACCTGGGCTTTAATTTCCTTTGGGATCAATAAAGTATCTATCTATCTATCCATCCATCCATCCATCCATCCATCCATCTAATCTTTTCTCCCAGTTTAACGTCAGTTTGTATATTTATGCTCATCTCATGCTCTCTCTGATGCATTCCCAGTCCCCTGACCCCTACTTTTTCGCCCAAACTTTGGTGGATTCCTGTGTGAGGTTAGTTTCACACACTGATCTCTGTGTCCTTCACTTCTGTACAGGTGTCTAAGGCATCTAACCAGGGTCCTTACACAGCATTGAAGTCCCACCTCCCTCTCCAGTCTAGTCTTTTCCCACTCAGCAGATTTTTGTATGCTGCAGGCACTGCCAATTGTGCCTGCTGGGGGGCACCCAGACAGCCGGTGGCAGAGCTGAGATTTGGAGATTTTGTGATTTGAGTTCAGACTCACTGCACTGGTGTGCTAGAGGAATATCCTGCTGTGCCACTGCTTAAACTTCTATACTAAGAATTCCTAGGAAAGAGTAGGAGTTAAAACTTACACAGAGTGTACAGTTAGGGTCTGTGTAATAGATTCATTAATAGAAAATGAAATCACCAATCTGTTGCTGTGTTAGCATCTACAAAATGTCAGAAAATGCTAACAAATAATGAATAAATAGTTAATGGTCAAATACAGGGGGTGTAGAGAATATACTTGTCACAAATTGGGCCTCTGTGCTCCTGGAGTTTCTTTGTGACGCCCCCTCGTCATGATTGGTCAATGATACTAATAATCCATAGCTGCTCCTCGTCGCAGGTAATGCTCAGGGCATTTAAGGGAGCAGCTGTGGATCCTTCAGCGGAGACTATTTTGCCCTTGTCATGCTTTAGGTTTCAAGTACATGTTTTTTGGTTTTGGCTCCTGTCAGTTAGCTCTTGTCCGCTAGCTCTTGTTCATTGCTCTTGCTTATGCTCATGTTTAGAAGTCTTGTTTAGTGTTAGTCTTGTTCATGTTTAGTGTTAGCTTAGCTTAGGGTTTAGGTTTGGTTAGGTTCATGTTTCATGTGTTTAGCTTTAGCTTTGTTCCTGTATGTTTAGATTAGCATTGGCATTTAGATTAGCATTTAGCTTAGGTCATGTGTTAGTGTCTTGTCTTGTTTCAACCTGTCTTGTGTAATCCTGTCTTGTCTTTTTTTTTTATTATTAAACTCTTTGTTTAAACATCTCCACGTGTGTGTGTCCGCCCCTTTTGTCCCATCTAGCACAATATTCGTTACATTACTATGTGGTGAAAAGTATGAACATCTATTACTAACAGGTAGACAGCGAACAGATGTTGTGGCTCTGGCCATATCACATTGGGTGTTGGACTTTGGAACCTCCATTCTGTGCTAACTGTTGTCTCTTATCTGTTTACAGCTTACTGACAGCTTAATGACAGACATTGCTTGTCTTTGTACTTTAAACTCCCACCTCATGCACCAACATAAGGATTTAACAACTATAAGGATTTAATGCTCAAGCAGCAGAATACTAATATTCAGGTGATATCAAACATAATATCTAATTTTTCCATAACAAAGGCTTTTAACTTTGTGGCAGTTTTTTAGGCTTCGTCAGCACTCATGTGGAAGAATTCTGAATGAATTGTGGCTGATTTATTGTGTCTTTGATAGTCCAAAAGGATAGTGTTACAATAAACTAGCCTTCTCAGCGTGGATCAGTCTCACTGTGGTGCTCAGAGAGAGAAATGACCTCACTTTTATCACTTAAAACCTTCTTGTAATTATTGAACACTGAGCACATGAGCCTTGAAATTAAAATCATGCTTAGATTTCTTACTTTGCCCCAGGAAGTCCTAGTTCATTCAGTTCTCTGAGCCTGGTTTGTCTGTAGGAAGTTCATAACATCCAGGCCTTTTAAAATACAGTTAACAAGTGCGTCAATCGTCCAAGAGTCACCAGGAAACATGGCCATATAAAGCAGAGTGTCATTAGATAGCTGTGGAACGAGACGCTGTGCCTACTGATAATTCCACTGCCCAGTGGAAGCATTTACAAATTGAAAAGTAATGACCCTGAAAGAGAAAAGAAGAATATATACACTGATCAGCCATGACATTAAAACCACCTCCTTGTTTCTACACTCACTGTCCATTTTATCAGCTCCACTTACCATATAGAAGCACTTTGTAGTTGTACAATTATTGACTGTAGTCCATCTATTTCTTTACATACTTTTTTTATGCATTTTCTCCCCTTTTTCTCCCTCTTTAGCGCATCCAATTGCTCAATTTGCATCACGCCTCCTCTCTGCCTCTCCCGATCCCTGCCCTGACCGAGGAGATCGAAGCTAACCCACACCCCCTCCGACACGTGAGCAGCAAGCCGTATGCATCTTGCCACCCACACATTGACGAGTGTTGCGCCACCTAGCGTTGCGTGCGGAGAGACACACCCTAAGAGCACTCCTTCCTCATCTCCGTGTAGGCGCCTCTAATCAGCCAGCAGAGGTCGTAACAGCACCATTCTGACAGAGAGAGACCCACTTCCGACCTTAGTCCCGCCCATCTGAACAACAGGCCAATCGTTGTTCATATAGCCGCTCATCCTCGGCCGGTAAGGCAGAGCTGGGTTCGATACGACGTACTCGAGATCCAGCTCTGGTTGCAGTGTGTGTTTTTACCGCTGCGCCACCTGAGCGGCCCTACATACTTTTTAACCTGCTTTCACCCTGTTCTTCAATGGTCAGGACCACCACAGAGCAGGTATTATTTAAGTGGTGAATCGTTCTCAGCACTGCAGTGACAATGACATGGTGGTGGTGTGTTAGTGTGTGTTGTGCTGGTATGAGTGGATCAGACACAGCAGCGCTGCTGGAGTTTTTAAATACCGCGTCCACTCACTGTCCACTCTATTAGACACTCCTACCCAGTTGGTCCACCTTGTAGATGTATAGTCAGAGACGATCGCTCGTCTATTGCTGCTGTTTGAGTTGGTCATCTTCTAGACCTTCATCAGTGGTCACAGGACGCTGCCCATGGGGTGCTGTTGGCTGGATATTTTTGGTTTGCGGACTATTCTCAGTCCAGCAGTGACAGTGAGGTTTAATAACTTCATCAGTGCTGCTGTGTCTGATCCACTCATACCAGCACAACACACACTAACACACCACCACCATGTCAGTGTCACTGCAGTGCTGAGAATGATCCACCACCCAAATAATACCTGCTCTGTAGTGTAGTGCTCAAAGTCCTGACCATTAAAGAACAGCACGAAAGGGGGCTAACAAAGCATGCAGAGAAACAGAGGGACTACAGTCAGTAATTATAGAACTACAAAGTGCTTCTATATCAGACCTGGGCATTGTACGGCCCGCGGGCCACATCCGGCCCGCATGAGGTTCGTGGCAATTAAAAATGAGATGTAAATAAATGTACATCAAACATGCAATATAACAGGGCTGATTTTGACAGGAGAGCTGTGTCTTTAAATATCCGCAAGTTTCAATTTGCGTATGCGCGTGTGTGCGCGAGTGTATCAGCTTCACTGTAATGCGAACAGAACTGAGTGTGATTGACGGTGGAGTTTTTAACAAGACATGAACTTCTGAATTGTTTATTTACTAAAGTCAGATGTAACGCTGGTTAAGGATCAGAATTTAGGCTCTAAATCGCTGTTATGGTACTAAACAGAAATACAAGCATATGAACGATGTGGAGCGTCACACCTGAAGCTTCTCTAACTAAACTGCAAAAGCAACAAGGACTGTTTTATAAAGTTTAACACGTCCAGAACTGAAGCAGTCAGGACCAGCTCAGTGACTTTAAAAATAATATTAAACAATAACAAAGGACTGAAAAACAAATGAGGTGATTAGACTCAAAACAAAATAGTGTAAAGTTTAAAAACCTGCACATTTTGTTCACATTTGTTTTTGCATTTGTTTGTTTAAATAGTAAAACAATGTTGATGTTTTTACTCTGCATACTTCTAATTTTCTAAATGTAACATCAAAACATTAACAGCTTATTAGAACTGTACAATTCACTGCTTTTCATAAAGAGTGGACAGTTGTAGCTTAGTGGTTAAGGTACTGGACTAGTAATCAGAAGGTTGCTGGTTCAAGCCCCACCACTGCCAGGTTGCTGCTGTTGGGCCCTTGAGCAAGTCCCTTAACCCTTAATTGCTCAGACTGTATACTGTCACTGTATTGTAAATTGCTTTGGATAAATGCGTCTGCTAAATGCTGAAAATGTAATGTAAATGTAAATAAAAAGATAAAATTAATATTGAGCAGAATTAAGTTCACTTTATTGGTCCGGCCCTCCACAACAGTCCCAGTTTCTTATGTGGCCCCTTGGAAAATGTAATTGCCCACCCCTGTTCTATATGGTAAGGGGAGCTGATTAAATGAACAGTGAGTGTAGAAACAAGGAGGTGATTTTAATATTATGGCTGATCAGTGTATCTATCTAAATACATACAATGACCTGTTGCTTCCTAAAATTTATTTTACATTTTTAATGTTTTACAAATTGAGTTTACATTTTTTGTGAAATATCATGCTTTGATTTAATCTGAAATTATAAAATGACAAGCATGTAATAAGAGGCATTTTGTATGTCATCCTACAAACCACGTGTAGAGAACCACAGTAAAGCTTCACATCAGCACCTGCACTGAGGTGTAACCGTGCACTCTGCTCTGCTACGATGCATTTATTTACTAAAAAACAGATACAGTGACCCTGCGCTGATGTTCCAGTCTTGTAATGCTTACAGCTAGTTTAGTGTACTCACGTTCCATTTCTCTGAGTCACAGTACTGTGTGTGTGCATGGGTGCACGTACCCATGAGAGATGAAGTCATGGATTTAATGCTGGTAGGGTCTGACGAGCACTGAATGTTAATTGCAGATGCAGAAAGGTGAGCGTCAGCTTTATGTTTATGTAATCGATGTGTGGGAAGCTTGGTACAAACATGACACTGTGTACCTACCAAAAGCTTTCATTAGATTGAATTACACTTTTCATTACAGCTCATAACATAAAGAGACTTGCTTCAGCCATAGAAACACTGATGTTGCTACAAAGCCATCACACCAGTTTAGCCCTAAGATGTTGAATAAAGGGACACCAAGGCTAGGCAAACAATTTTAATGGAGCGTATTTAATAGATGCTGCTGTTGTTAATTAAAAACAGAAAAGAGCATTGCTTGTGTTGCTTCACCATTTAATGTGGCATGAAGATTTTCTTTCCCTGAACCTAACGCCTTCCAAGCCATTATTTCCTCTCCAACATACTTCAGTTGGCACTGTGAATTTGCATTCGCCAAGCACAGATCCAGCTATTTGATTGGACGAAGATGACACAAGATTTATTAGTGTTTCACTGCTTCAGAGGCCACTGGTAGTACCAGTCAACAGCTCAGTAGTGTACTAAGTGGATCTAGGCTTGTGTACAACTAAGAGGCATTAAAAAATAATCCTGATCAATCAGAATCTTTATTTTCACCAGGCACCAGATGTACAAGGAATTTCTCTTGATGCAGGTGTCAACATATATACATATTAATATATACAAATTAAATAGTAGAAAGTGGAACACTATATATAAACACAGAATAAACAATACAACAGCGACATAAACAGTACAGCATCAGACAAGTGTGCAATGGAGATGTACAGTAGAGTAGAGTTTATTGACAGACTTCAAGTAAAAAATTGTGCAATAAAGATTATTAAATAAATAAGGTGCATATGTGTGTATGTGCATTGACTATATGATAAAACCATGTCCATTCTGTTAAAGCGGAGGGATGTGGGAATAGTCCTTGTTAAGTATGTGTGAAGAAAAATGTTAATTAATACATAGCAAAGAACGCATTGCTTGCAATTAAGTGACCTACAAATCCTGTTGCTCACGAATTTACGACTTACAGATCCTGTAGTAGTTGTCTTCAAACAGTTCCTGTTTATTACCTAAATAACATCTGTTAACATTTGTCAACATTTGAACTTTCCCACTGTCCCACAAGGACATTTGCCCTAATGTATATACAGTGTATCACAAAAGTGAGTACACCCCTCACATTTCTGCAAATATTTTATTATATCTTTTCATGGGACAACACTATAGAAATAAAACTTGGATATAACTTAGAGTAGTCAGTGTACAACTTGAATAGCAGTGTAGATTTACTGTCTTTTGAAAATAACTCAACACACAGCCATTAATGTCTAAATAGCTGGCAACATAAGTGAGTACACCCCACAGTGAACATGTCCAAATTGTGCCCAAAGTGTCAATATTTTGTGTGACCACCATTATTATCCAGCACTGCCTTAACCCTCCTGGGCATGGAATTCACCAGAGCTGCACAGGTTGC
The DNA here is from genome assembly GCF_030014385.1 of Trichomycterus rosablanca. Lineage (NCBI taxonomy): Eukaryota > Metazoa > Chordata > Actinopteri > Siluriformes > Trichomycteridae > Trichomycterus > Trichomycterus rosablanca. Next base: position 17,864,438 of record NC_085988.1, read on the forward strand.
TACTGGAATCCTCTTCCACTCCTCCATGATGACATCACGGAGCTGGTGGATGTTAGACACCTTGAACTACTCCACCTTCCACTTGAGGATGCGCTCAATTGGGTTTAGTCCATCACCTTTACCTTCAGCTTCCTCAGCAAGGCAGTTGTCATCTTGGAGGTTGTGTTTGGGGTCGTTATCCTGTTGGAAAAATGCCATGAGGCCCAGTTTTCGAAGGGAGGGGATCATGCTCTGTTTCAGAATGTCACAGTACATGTTGGAATTCATGTTTCCCTCAATGAACTGCAGCTCCCCAGTGCCAGCAACACTCATGCAGCCCAAGACCATGATGCTACCACCACCATGCTTGACTGTAGGCAAGATACAGTTGTCTTGGTACTTCTCACCAGGGCGCCGCCACACATGCTGGACACCATCTGAGCCAAACAAGTTTATCTCTGTCTCGTCAGACCACAGGGCATTCCAGTAATCCATGTTCTTGGACTGCTTGTCTTAAGCAAACTGTTTGCGGGCTTTCTTGTGCGTCAGCTTCCTTCTGGGATGACGACCATGCAGACCGAGTTGATGCAGTGTGCGGCGTATGGTCTGAGCACTGACAGGCTGACCTCCCACGTCTTCAACCTCTGCAGCAATGCTGGCAGCACTTATGTGTCTATTTTTTAAAGCCAACCTCTGGATATGACGCCGAACACGTGGACTCAACTTCTTTGGTCGACCCTGGCGAAGCCTGTTCCGAGTGGAACCTGTCCTGGAAAACCGCTGTATGACCTTGGCCACCATGCTGTAGCTCAGTTTCAGGGTGTTAGCAATGTTCTTATAGTCCAGGCCATCTTTGTGGAGAGCAACAATTCTATTTCTCACATCCTCAGAGAGTTCTTTGCCATGAGGTGCCATGTTGAATATCCAGTGGCCAGTATGAGAGAATTGTACCCAAAACACCAAATTTAACAGCCCTGCTCCCCATTTACACCTGGGACCTTGACACATGACACCAGGGAGGGACAACGACACATTTGGGCACAATTTGGACATGTTCACTGTGGGGTGTACTCACTTATGTTGCCAGCTATTTAGACATTAATGGCTGTGTGTTGAGTTATTTTCAGAAGACAGTAAATCTACACTGCTATACAAGTTGTACACTGACTACTCTAAGTTATATCCAAGTTTCATGTCTATAGTGTTGTCCCATGAAAAGATATAATGAAATATTTGCAGAAATGTGAGGGGTGTACTCACTTTTGTGATACACTGTAAGTGGATCATCCCCTTTGTTGGGATCGCACTGCCCAGGTTTCTATGAGAGGCTTGCCAGTGTGATCCTTCTCTGCAAACAAGAATAAATATATTTTCTACTTACAATCCAGTCTTCAAGGTATTCATTAAAAGGGTTTTTCCACCACAATTTGGCATCCCAGATGGCCAGTTTGTTTGGGTTTGGCCTGACGGACAGACAAGCTTGAGGATGCTCGTGAAGAATTAAAATTTATCTTCATCCTTTACCTCATTTTTTTTAGATGAAAGGAAGCGTTGTCTGACCTGCGCTACTGTCCGTACTCATACAGGTGAGAAAGAACCCTTTTTTTGTTTTAGTAGTAATTCTGTAATATAATTGTGATTTTGTTAGTTTTGTGGAACTGTGTGTATACGGTGTCCCCTAGAAGAAAACCAAAAACTGGGTTTTCGGGGTCGAGACTCCCCGTCTCTCGACTAAATGGGATTTTTGACCAAAGTTTTTTGATAAAACTTGCATTTACATTGACGAATGTAACTTAGTTGGGCAACGGCAGATAAGTTAAACACTGAGTGTTTAAATGAATGCATGGTCTGGGACCTGCAACTTGTGAAAGGGTTGGCAAGTAGTATCCGTGACGTGTTGCGACTGCAAGGCGTGCGCATTAGCTCGGGGCGTATATTCAGCACTTGCACAAATTAAAAGACGGTATTCTTAGAAAGGGTTTTTCCACCACAGTATGGTAATGGCCTGGGGAAACAAGCTGTGGAGGCGGCGGTTGGTCCGAGTCTTTAAGGCTCTTACTCTCGGTCTCTGCTGGGATAAAAACCATTAGAAAAATGAGTAACCAGGGTGTGAAGAATCAGCCATGATTTTCCCTGCCCTCTTCCTTATCCTAGAGGAGTACAGATCTTCAAGGGTGGAAAGTCGACAGCCGATGATCTTCTCTGCACATCGCACTGTACGCTGTAGCTTACGCTTGGTGTGCAGAGATGCCGAGCAGAACCAGATGGTGATTGAAGATGTAATGACGGACATTATTAATAAAGCATTATTAACTACAACAACATCTTAAACAACAGTGGATTAACAATAATTATAAGACTGTAAAAAAACGAGGAAAGACTCAGAGATTACTGGGCTGGAGTTTTGGGTGGCTTCTTATTTGTCCTGAGCCAAACCCCAAAAGCTCCAGATAGATTAGTGCTAGATGTTTAGTTAAGGCCCCAATAAAGACAGAGATTGAAGAAGGAAGAATCTTCCACTTTGGCTATTGGTCATGAATGTTCTTCAGCTGGGTAGGTAGAGATTAGTTTGTCGACATCTTGCTGTATGAGAGCTTTGTGGGCTGTGGATGGATGGACTTGTTTGGAGTGATTGTTGGGTTTCATTCAAACTGGGTCAATTACTATATAGTAGGGCTGTCAAACGAATAAAATTTTTAATCGCGATTAATCTCAGAATTTCATATAGTTAATCGCGATTAATCACATTTAAAAAAATCTGTGTAAATGTTATAGAAAACAAGGATTTTTAAGTGAAATGTTACAATTAAAATGGTGAACACATTTTATGCTAAATGTACTGATGTTAAAAACTGCTGGGACAAGAGAAAACTGTAAGGGAGTTTTATTCACTCACATACTAGGCAGTAAATGTCAGATTGTAGTTTAGAATTTCTCCATCAGCAAACATTGTAGATCAGCGGTGCTTTAGGTGGGATAAGGCGTAGTTATTGTAACAGACTTTTCTGTGGTTGTATTGTGACAATGGTTTGATGGCCGTTTCTACACGAAGTGAGTGTGTTTTGACCCTTTGGGGCTTCCATAGTGCATGGACTAACGTGCTTGACTCAGCTTTCCGGTATTTGGTACCTTAACAGAATAAGTTAATAAAAGTGTTCTGCTCCCGACAACTTGCTTTATAAGTGCATCACTACAACGCTTGGTTACATTATGTTAACAAACCGCAAATGAAAAACGGTGGCAAGTCCGACATTAAAACGTTTGTTCTACCAGTCAAGTATCAACATGAACTAGAACTTGCGTTAACGGCACTATTATTTTTAATTGCGTTAAATTGAAATCGCGTTAATGCGTTATTATCGCGTTAACTTCGACAGCCCTACTATATAGATTATAGACTCAGTTGTGTTGCTGTCATTCTGCCTCTCTTGTTCGATCACTCAGGTTTGATGACGTTAGGGGAGGTGGGCACTGATGTCCTGTGAAAGCCTTCATGACTTTGTTACCTGCTCCCTCTCCCTTTTAGTTCTGCTGTAATAATTAGGGGTGCCGGAGTCTAATCCTACTCTGCAAAACTGACATTTTACTCTTAATGATTTCACATTTTAACTACATTTTTGTTATTTTACCTTGAGGTGATTCTGACAGAAACCTGTTTACCCACCCGAGGTTGAATCCTGCAAGTCGAGACTGCTGTGCCAACAATGCTGCTCCTGCTAGATGTGACAGGTACCTGGCGTGTTTGCACCAAAAATGTTAAAAACTCACTGTGGATGTTGTTACAGACTGGACTGAATAATGAAGAACTCCAAATTGTTTACATTTATTTATTTATTTATTTATTCATTCATTCATTCATTCATTCATTCATTCATTCATTTATTCATTTATTTATTTATTCATTTATTTATTCATTTATTTATTTATTTCTAGTTATAACTTTTAGTTCAATTTAATTTTGTGTATGTTTGATTTGTGTAAATCCTATTTATTCAGATTATTCTTCAGGCCACCCAAGGAGGATTGAGTCTGGTTCCTCTCAAGGTTTCTTCTTGTATTTTTAATGGAGTTTCCCCTGCCACGGTCGCCCTTGGTTTGCTTTTGGTCTGTCGGTCCTGGATTCTGTGAAGTTGCTTTGAGACCATGTGCATTGTAGAATATACTATACAAATTAATTTGACTTCACACAAGAGGCTCAGAAAGGTGACCATTCTCTTCTGGTCAACTCCTGATGGTCGGTTAAGAAGGGCTATGAAGCTGGAGAAATGGCAGTATTAAGAATGTGTCTATTAATTAAAAACAGGTACAGTGTATCACAAAAGTGAGTACACCCCTCACATTTCTGCAAATATTTTATTATATCTTTTCATGGGACAACACTATAGAAATAAAACTTGGATATAACTTAGAGTAGTCAGTGTACAACTTGTATAGCAGTGTAGATTTACTGTCTTCTGAAAATAACTCAACACACAGCCATTAATGTCTAAATGGCTGGCAACATAAGTGAGTACACCCCACAGTGAACATGTCCAAATTGTGCCCAAAGTGTCAATATTTTGTGTGACCACCATTATTATCCAGCACTGCCTTAACCCTCCTGGGCATGGAATTCACCAGAGCTGCACAGGTTGCTACTGGAATCCTCTTCCACTCCTCCATGATGACATCACGGAGCTGGTGGATGTTAGACACCTTGAACTCCTCCACCTTCCACTTGAGGATGTGCCACAGGTGCTCAATTGGGTTTAGTCCATCACCTTTACCTTCAGCTTCCTCAGCAAGGCAGTTGTCATCTTGGAGGTTGTGTTTGGGGTCGTTATCCTGTTGGAAAACTGCCATGAGGCCCAGTTTTCGAAGGGAGGGGATCATGCTCCGTTTCAGAATGTCACAGTACATGTTGGAATTCATGTTTCCCTCAATGAACTGCAGCTCCCCAGTGCCAGCAACACTCATGCAGCCCAAGACCATGATGCTACCACCACCATGCTTGACTGTAGGCAAGATACAGTTGTCTTGGTACTTCTCACCAGGGCGCCGCCACACATGCTGGACACCATCTGAGCCAAACAAGTTTATCTTGGTCTCGTCAGACCACAGGGCATTCCAGTAATCCATGTTCTTGGACTGCTTGTCTTCAGCAAACTGTTTGCGGGCTTTCTTGTGCGTCAGCTTCCTTCTGGGATGACGACCATGCAGACCGAGTTGATGCAGTGTGCGGCGTATGGTCTGAGCACTGACAGGCTGACCTCCCACGTCTTCAACCTCTGCAGCAATGCTGGCAGCACTCATGTGTCTATTTTTTAAAGCCAACCTCTGGATATGACGCCGAACACGTGGACTCAACTTCTTTGGTCGACCCTGGCGAAGCCTGTTCCGAGTGGAACCTGTCCTGGAAAACCGCTGTATGACCTTGGCCACCATGCTGTAGCTCAGTTTCAGGGTGTTAGCAATCTTCTTATAGCCCAGGCCATCTTTGTGGAGAGCAACAATTCTATTTCTCACATCCTCAGAGAGTTCTTTGCCATAAGGTGCCATGTTGAATATCCAGTGGCCAGTATGAGAGAATTGTACCCAAAACACCACATTTAACAGCCCTGCTCCCCATTTACACCTGGGACCTTGACACATGACACCAGGGAGGGACAATGACACATTTGTGCACAATTTGGACATGTTCACTGTGGGGTGTACTCACTTATGTTGCCAGCTATTTAGACATTAATGGCTGTGTGTTGAGTTATTTTCAGAAGACAGTAAATCTACACTGCTATACAAGCTGTACACTGACTACTCTAAGTTATATCCAAGATTCATGTCTATAGTGTTGTCCCATGAAAAGATATAATGAAATATTTGCAGAAATGTGAGGGGTGTACTCACTTTTGTGATACACTGTATATGCAAATGGTGTAATGTGAGAAATTAAGACTTAATTAAGGTAAATGAATCTTGCTTGGCTATATGCTGGGGACTATGTCCTTTGTTTAGGTTAGTGTGGCTGAAAGGGTTGGGGTCAGCATGTGAGGTTTTTTTGTTTTCTGGCCACAAAAATCATTGGACTTCATTTAGAAGAGTGAAATTAATTTTAAACGTGAAGTCAGATACTAGCTTAGTGACGCCCATCAGTAGGTCAGACCTTGAAGTATAAACTAAAATTCGCAAAAAACTTGAAGCCGGACTGGAAGTTATAATGAACAAAACCTACTGACTGGGATTCCCACTTCTGACACCAAGCTGTAAGGCATAAATACTGGATTGCACTGCTTTTGCCCCAGAGGTCAGTGTCCATAATAGAGGTCTGCCGGCCACGTCAAACTTACTGAGCTCAGAAGACAGAATGTAAAGTTGCATAAGAATATGTTTAACCAAACTGTGCTGAAGTAAGGATAAGATATAGGATAAGATATAAGATAAAATAAGATTAGATAAGATCAGATAGACTTTATTGTCATTGTAGTTATAAAACTTTGTTTGGTAGCTCTAAGTGAGACCAGCAGCCATAATAAAATAAAAGTAAGATAACAATATATATATATATATATACACACACATCAGCTCCACTTACCATATAGAAGCACTTTGTAGTTTTACAATTACTGACAGTAGTCCATCTGTTTCTCTGCATGCTTTGTTATCCCCCTTTCATGCTGTTCTTCAATGGTCATGACTCTCCCAGGACCAGGTATTATTTGGGTGGTGGATCACTCTCAGCACTGCAGTGACACTACAAGGTGGACCAACTAGGTAGGAGTGTCTATTAGAGTGGACAGTGAGTGGACACGGAATTTAAAAACTCCAGCAGCGCTGCTGTGTCTGATCCACTCATACCAGCACAACACACACTAACACACCACCACCAAGTCAGTGTCACTGCAGTGCTGAGAATCACCCACCACATAAATAATACCTGCTCTGTGGTGGTCCTGTGGGAGTCCTGACCATTGAAGAACAGTATGAAAGGGGGTTAACAGAGCATGCTGAGAAACAGATGAACTACAGTCAGTAATTGTAAAACTACAAAGTGCTCCTATAAGGTAAGTGGAGCCGATAAAATGGACAGTGTGTGTAGAAACAAGGAGGTGGTTTAATGTTATGGCTAATCGGGGTATATATATTAATATATATATATATATACAGTGTATCACAAAAGTGAGTACACCCCTCACATTTCTGCAAATATTTCATTATATCTTTTCATGGGACAACACTATAGACATGAAACTTGGATATAACTTAGAGTAGTCAGTGTACAACTTGTATAGCAGTGTAGATTTACTGTCTTCTGAAAATAACTCAACACACAGCCATTAATGTCTAAATAGCTGGCAACATAAGTGAGTACACCCCACAGTGAACATGTCCAAATTGTGCCCAAATGTGTCGTTGTCCCTCCCTGGTGTCATGTGTCAAGGTCCCAGGTGTAAATGGGGAGCAGGGCTGTTAAATTTGGTGTTTTGGGTACAATTCTCTCATACTGGCCACTGGATATTCAACATGGCACCTCATGGCAAAGAACTCTCTGAGGATGTGAGAAATAGTATTGTTGCTCTCCACAAAGATGGCCTGGGCTATAAGAAGATTGCTAACACCCTGAAACTGAGCTACAGCATGGTGGCCAAGGTCATACAGCGGTTTTCCAGGACAGGTTCCACTCGGAACAGGCTTCGCCAGGGTCGACCAAAGAAGTTGAGTCCACGTGTTCGGCGTCATATCCAGAGGTTGGCTTTAAAAAATAGACACATGAGTGCTGCCAGCATTGCTGCAGAGGTTGAAGACGTGGGAGGTCAGCCTGTCAGTGCTCAGACCATACGCCGCACACTGCATCAACTCGGTCTGCATGGTCGTCATCCCAGAAGGAAGCTGACGCACAAGAAAGCCCGCAAACAGTTTGCTGAAGACAAGCAGTCCAAGAACATGGATTACTGGAATGCCCTGTGGTCTGACGAGACCAAGATAAACTTGTTTGGCTCAGATGGTGTCCAGCATGTGTGGCGGCGCCCTGGTGAGAAGTACCAAGACAACTGTATCTTGCCTACAGTCAAGCATGGTGGTGGTAGCATCATGGTCTTGGGCTGCATGAGTGTTGCTGGCACTGGGGAGCTGCAGTTAATTGAGGGAAACATGAATTCCAACATGTACTGTGACATTCTGAAACAGAGCATGATCCCCTCCCTTCAAAAACTGGGCCTCATGGCAGTTTTCCAACAGGATAACGACCCCAAACACAACCTCCAAGATGACAACTGCCTTGCTGAGGAAGCTGAAGGTAAAGGTGATGGACTAAACCCAATTGAGCACCTGTGGCGCATCCTCAAGTGGAAGGTGAAGGAGTTCAAGGTGTCTAACATCCACCAGCTCCGTGATGTCATCATGGAGGAGTGGAAGAGGATTCCAGTAGCAACCTGTGCAGCTCTGGTGAATTCCATGCCCAGGAGGGTTAAGGCAGTGCTGGATAATAATGGTGGTCACACAAAATATTGACACTTTGGGCACAATTTGGACATGTTCACTGTGGGGTGTACTCACTTATGTTGCCAGCTATTTAGACATTAATGGCTGTGTGTTGAGTTATTTTCAGAAGACAGTAAATCTACACTGCTATATAAGTTGTACACTGACTACTCTAAGTTATATCCAAGTTTCTTGTCTATAGTGTTTTCCCATGAAAAGATATAATAAAATATTTGCAGAAATGTGAGGGGTGTACTCACTTTTGTGATACACTGTATATATATACAGTGTATCACAAAAGTGAGTACACCGCTCACATTTCTTCAAATATTTCATTATATCTTTTCATGGGACAACACTATAGACATAAAACTTGGATATAACTTAGAGTAGTCAGTGTACAGCTTGTATAGCAGTGTAGATTTACTGTCTTCTGAAAATAACTCAACACACAGCCATTAATGTCTAAATGGCTGGCAACATAAGTGAGTACACCCCACAGTGAACATGTCCAAATTGTGCCCAAATGTGTCGTTGTCCCTCCCTGGTGTCATGTGTCAAGGTCCCAGGTGTAAATGGGGAGCAGGGCTGTTAAATTTGGTGTTTTGGGTACAATTCTCTCATACTGGCCACTGGATATTCAACATGGCACCTCATGGCAAAGAACTCTCTGAGGATGTGAGAAATAGAATTGTTGCTCTCCACAAAGATGGCCTGGGCTATAAGAAGATTGCTAACACCCTGAAACTGAGCTACAGCATGGTGGCCAAGGTCATACAGCGGTTTTCCAGGACAGGTTCCACTCGGAACAGGCCTCGCCAGGGTCGACCAAAGAAGTTGAGTCCATGTGTTCGGCGTCATATCCAGAGGTTGGCTTTAAAAAATAGACACATGAGTGCTGCCAGCATTGCTGCAGAGGTTGAAGATGTGGGAGGTCAGCCTGTCAGTGCTCAGACCATACACCGCACACTGCATCAACTCGGTCTGCATGGTCGTCATCCCAGAAGGAAGCTGACGCACAAGAAAGCCCGCAAACAGTTTGCTGAAGACAAGCAGTCCAAGAACATGGATTACTGGAATGCCCTGTGGTCTGACGAGACCAAGATAAACTTGTTTGGCTCAGATGGTGTCCAGCATGTGTGGCAGCGCCCTGGTGAGAAGTACCAAGACAACTGTATCTTGCCTACAGTCAAGCATGGTGGTGGTAGCATCATGGTCTTGGGCTGCATGAGTGTTGCTGGCACTGGGGAGCTGCAGTTCATTGAGGGAAACATGAATTCCAACATGTACTGTGACATTCTGAAACAGAGCACGATCCCCTCCCTTCGAAAACTGGGCCTCATGGCAGTTTTCCAACAGGATAACGACCCCAAACACAACCTCCATGATGACAACTGCCTTGCTGAGGAAGCTGAAGGTAAAGGTGATGGACTAAACCCAATTGAGCACCTGTGGCGCATCCTCAAGTGGAAGGTGGAGGAGTTCAAGGTGTCTAACATCCACCAGCTCCGTGATGTCATCATGGAGGAGTGGAAGAGGATTCCAGTAGCAACCTGTGCAGCTCTGGTGAATTCCATGCCCAGGAGGGTTAAGGCAGTGCTGGATAATAATGGTGGTCACACAAAATATTGACACTTTGGGCACAATTTGGACATGTTCACTGTGGGGTGTACTCACTTATGTTGCCAGCTATTTAGACATTAATGGCTGTGTGTTGAGTTATTTTCAGAAGACAGTAAATCTACACTGCTATACAAGTTGTACACTGACTACTCTAAGTTATATCCAAGTTTTATTTCTATAGTGTTGTCCCATGAAAAGATATAATAAAATATTTGCAGAAATGTGAGGGGTGTACTCACTTTTGTGATACACTGTATATAGCCAAAATGATAGGAATATGGAGTATATACATGAACAGATGAATATATACACAGGGTTTGGATAGTGCAAAACAGAACAGCATTACCGATATCACAGTAGAGAAAAAATTTATAATAATAATCATTGCACAAATTGTATTGATCTTATGTACAGAATTTAAAATTATCTTTGCATTTATTAGCAGCTTGCGGAGGGCGGGGTGCAATACAGTTTGGTTTGCTGTCTTCAACAGCTATGGATGTGTGAGTGTGTGTCTGTGTGGGGGGAGGAGGTGTAATGGAGGCTACAGCTCTGGGGAAGAAGTTGTTCTTCAGTCTAAGTGTCTTGATTTGTCCAATGGGAGAGAAACAAAAAGTCTGTGACCTGGGTGGGTTGAGTCTTTGATGATGTTCCTAGCCTTCTTATTTAGGCGGCTAGCATAAACTGTGTCCAGATTTAAGAGCTTGGTACCCACAATCCTCTGTGCAGTCCTAAATAAATGGTTCAAGTCTCTCCTGTTCTCTGCTGTACAGATGGTGTACCACACTGTGACACAGTAGCAAAGAATGCTCTCTATTGTGCTTCTGTAGAAATTCAATAAGAAATTGGCTAATTCACACATCATCAAAACATCATAACAGCAAAACAATATAGCTAATACAAGGTTGAGTGGATGGACAAAAATGCCAAATACAGCACAAGGCTATTGGAATACAGCACAAAACGAAATTTAACAGCTTAGCAATATAAATCAGATGATCTGACCCAACCCATGTTAACATAAATATATCCATGCCCAAAACAATTTTATATCCATGTAGACCAGGGTTTTTTAAACCCTGGGTCGTGACCCTTAGGTGGGTTACAAGCCGAAAAAAATGGGTTGCAAAGAAAAATAATAATAGTAATTAAATGAACTACACAAATGCCCCTTGTGGAGGCTTTATGTTACATCTGGAAACCACAGAGAGAGTAAGATGCATTGTTTTGTGCTGCTTGGGTGACATAGACACTAATAGACGTTGTGTCTTATTATTTTTTATTAGTTATGTCCTGAGGTTAAGGAATGAAGTCGAAACTGCCGTGCCAACAATGCTGCTCCTGCCGGATGTGACGGGAACGGGCGTGTTTGCACCAAGAATGTCAAGAACTCACTAAAGACTTTATTGCAGACTGGATTGAATAATAACTCCAATTATTTTTGCTAGTTATAACTTTTAGTTCTTTTTAGTTTAATTCAGTGTGTGTATGATGTGTGTAAATCCTATTTATTTAAAGTATCCTCCAGGCTACCCAAGAAGAATGGGCCCTGCTGAGTCTGGTTCCTCTCAAGGTTTCTTCCTGTAATTTTAAGGGAGTTTTTCCTTGCCACTGTCGCCCTCGGCTTGCTCAACAGGGGTTTTTGTATCTGTATCTGATTTTGTAAAGTTGCTTTGAGACAATGTCTATTGTAAAAAGCGCTATATAAATAAATTTGACTTGACTTGACAATGTGGGTAATTTAAAAAAAGTTTGAAAAACCCTGATTTAGACCAATGACAATGCACAGTACTCCTGGAGATACCAATACTAGCTGATGTTCAGTTGATGGAGTAGTTATTCTTAAAAATACAGTATGACCCTGAGAGATTATTTTCCTTTTTTGTTAATCCTAGATGCTCTACTGTAACAGCTACATGAATCACAATTAAAGCTCTGTGTAAAGTATGTGGCACTGCAAAATGCATTAACCTAGGTACAGTGCACATGTACACACGTCATCATGCTGACACACAAAAGGAAGAATACCGATGGCCGAGAACAGTGATGAGGGGTGCAGATGAAAGCCGTACACTCTATTAAAGTGTTCACACTGCCAGACAATGCTTTAATGATATAGCCAGATCAAAGCTCCGCATGTGGAGTGTTCTCCAAGCACCCTCTTCACCCAGCTAGTGTGTGCACACATAAATAACACGTTTGATATTAATATTACTCATCACACCATTAGGCATTTATTCACTTGTTTATTTTTTACTTCCAAAATTGCTCCAAGTTTCCCCTGATCAGGGTGTTTTACTGTCTTGTGCCCGGTGGTTTTGGACTCACCACCAAGATCACATGACCACTGCAGAACCAAAATGAAGTCAAAGTCAAAGTTGCTTCATTGTCAATACTGCAATATGTACAGGACATACAGAGGATTGAAATTACGTTACTCTCTGACCCATGGTGCAACACTAAACATTAATTAAAAAACAATAAACCTAGAATAAGAAGAATATAAAAAATAGAATAAACACACTAGAATAAACACACTAAAGACACTGACACAAGAAGTATGAAAAATATAGCACTAAAATATAACAATTAAAAAATAGAGGTCCCAATATTAAAAACCTAGACATTTAAAGTGACAATGCAGATTTAGAAGTCTTTGTGTCAAACCAGTGCAATTACAATGGCAGTGCAAATTAGATGATTTATAGATAGTTTAAAGTGATGTGTACATTGAATAGGTACTGGGGATGTAGGGTTTGTGGTATTGATTTGGGGGGGGGGGGGTTAGGTTCGTGAGATGGATATAGGGGGCAGAAGGGGGAAGGGGGGCAGAACAGGAAGAGAGTTGAGGATCCTGACAGCCTGGTGGATGGTGCTGTCCCTCAGTCGGCTGGTCTTGGCTCTGAGACTCTGCAGTCTCCTTCCTGATGGGAGCAGACTAAAGAAGCTGTGTAGTGGGTGGGTGAAATCACCTGCCATGCAGAGGGCTTTAAGGGTGAGGTGGGTGTTGTGTAGCTCGTGGAGGGTGGGGAGAGAAGTGCCAATGATCTTCTCAGCTGCTCTCACGATGCGTTGGAGTGTCTTGCGGCAGGACGCTGTGCAGGCGCCGTACCATACAGTGATGCAGCTGGTCAGGTCACTCTCGATGGTACCTCTATAAAAGGTGCACATGATGGGGGCTGGAGCTCTGGCTTTTCTCAGCTTGCGGAGGAAGTACAGATGCTGATGAGCCCTCCTGGCTAGAGGTGTTGTGTTGTAGTCCAGGAGAGGTCCTCTGTGATGTGCACACCCAAGAACTTGGTGCTGCTCGCCCTCTCCACATTAATGGTCAGAGGAGCATGTTGAGTGCGTGTTCTAATTAAGCAGCTATTGAAAAAGGACAGAAGATATGAAGGCCAAATCATAAGACAAAGACTTCATTACAGAGTAAAAAAGCGTACTCATTCTGCCAAAAATATGTAGACGTACCTTTGTACTGGTTGTTTTAGTAAGCCACTGCTTACAGGTGTGTAATACCGATGGAGGACCTGCAGTAATAATAGAGTGGGTCATACTAAAGAGCTCAGTAATATTATTCATTTATTTATTAGGATTTTGACATCATGTTTTACACACTTTGGTTACATTTATGACAAGACAAGTAATTACTGGTTACACAAGATTCATCAGTTCACAAGTTCAATATCACAGTCATGGATAATTTCATATCTCCAATTCACCTCACTTACACGTCGGACACGTTGGACTGTGGGAGGAAACTCCCAGAGGAAACCCACGCAGACATGGGGAGAACATCAAACTCCACGCAGATAGGACCCAAACCACTCCACCTGGGAACCAAACCCAGGAGCTATTTGCTGTGAGGCGACAGAGCTACCCACTGAGCCACCATTCTGCCCTGATTGTACTCAAATGTCAGCAAACCATGACTTTGCAATGCTATAAACCTGGCCAGGCACCGAACTGCACGTGCCTGAGGGTGGAAAGTTGAAAGGAATGCAAACTTTACTGACTAGTTGAAACACCTGCATGAGCAATGGATGATTCACTGAAGACATGGCATGGTTCTCTGTGAGAAAATAATGCAGGTGGGTGAAAAGGAGTGCACAGTGACTTTGGGCCTACTCGGCTGGCGTAGGGGGCAGTGAAAGCAGCAAGCATGTTTGAAATAAAATTAAAAAAAAGCACTGTCTGCTGAAAAACCACTACTGAGAAGTTACAATCTCCTCTAAAGCAAAAAGCAAAAAAACTAAACAGAATAAAACAACTAAAAGTGCCCACACAGCCATGTTTAAACATCTAGTAAATCCACAAAGTTGAATCAGTTCATCTGGACACAAGTTGGTTGTAGCGATACGTTTCATCACTCATCCAAGTGACTTCTTCAGTCTGTGCTGGTGGTGAATAACCCAACCTTATATGCACTGACGTCAGTTAGTAACGCGTTACTCTAATCTGACCACATTTTTCAGTAACGAGTAATCTAACGCGTTACTATTTCCAATCCAGTAATCAGATTAAAGTTACTTATCCAAGTTACTGTGCATTACTATTTGTGCGTTTTGGAGAGTGACGTCTGGCCTATGCGACAATTAAGTCACGAAAATTTTTTATTTTATTTATCTTACTTACACTTGTGAACAGAGGACTTAGTTTTCCGCGTCTTTCTTGTTTCTTATTCCGCTTCAATCGCCTACGCAGCTCCAGTTGCATTACGGCAGCTGCTGAATGTAACTAATAAAGTAACTTGTAATCTAACTTAGTTACTTTTAAAATCAAGTAATCAATAAAGTAACTAAGTTACTTTTTAAAGGTATATGCCATCACTGCTTATATGCAGACGATTTGCACAATGACTGATCACCGCCTATTGCATAACAATGAAACCGGTGATCAGGTCCATATGCAAATCACAATGACCATTAATTACAATTGCCATGTGTGCCTTTCACATATGATTGGGGTATAGCTCCTATCACGGCGTTGTAAGATGATGACCAAACCAGTGTTCCTCTTTGTCAAGGATCTGTACATCGTCATCATTTATTGAGTGACCGCTGGCTTGCAGGTGAGTGTAAACCACAGAGTCCTGGCCAGAAGAGGTAGATCTTCTATCTTGGTCCATCCGTTTCGCCAGTGGCTGTTTAGTTTTCCCAATGTACAGTTCCACATTCACCCAGTGCCTTTTTGACATGAGATTGCTCTCTATCCTTGGAAATCTCATGTCAAGAAGGCCCTGGGGGAATGCGGTTATCCCAACTGGGCATTTGTAAAGGCTGGAAAAATGCCCAAACACGGCTCCAGTGGATCAAAGGGAGGAGAAGGACAACCACTGTCTAAGCACAAACCAGTCGTAATTCCATATGTGGCAGGAGTTTCAGTTGCTTTCACCCCCCAGAACACGCTACGCCAGAAATTAGTTCACCCTAAGGACCGGGTCCCTCAACACAAAAAGAGTAACGTAGTGTATGCTGTTCGCTGCCAGGACGATTGACGGGAAGTGTACATCGGGGAAACTAAACAGCCACTGGCAAAACGGATGGCCCAAAATAGAAGATCAACCTCTTCTGGCCAGACTCCACGGTTTACACTCACCTGCAAGCCAGCGGTCACTCATTTAATGATGACGATGTGCAGATCCTTGACAAGCAGAAACGCTGGTTTGAACTCGGAGTCAAAGAGGCTATCTATGTGAAGAGGAAATGACCATCCCTGAACGGGGGGGGGAGGGTCAGAGAGTACATTTCTCACCATCTTACAATGCCGTGATAGGAGCTATACCCCAATCATATGTGAAAGGCACACATGGCCATTGTAATTAATGGTCATTATGATTTGCATATGGACCTGATCACCGGTTTCATTGTTATGCAATGGACGGTGATCGGTCGTAAAGCAAATCGTCTGCATATAAGGTTGGGGTATCCACCACCAGCTCTGACTGAAGAAGTCACTGGATGAGTGACGAAACGTATTTCTACAACAAACTTGTTTCCATATTAACTGATTCAACTTTGTGGATTTGTGTACCTGGATTACTGAGCATGCATCAAGAAACATCTAGTAAAGATTCCAAGAATGGTAAAGGTTACTGGGGAGACCAGCTTTGTTAATGATCACGCTTTTGGATGCTGTCCATAAAGCTTTGGAACTCTAGGGTCTGATTTACTGGAACTTTACCCGTTTACATTTTCTGCATTTAGCAGATGTTTTTATCCAAAGCGACTTACAGTACTGTGACAGTATACAGTCAAAGCAATTGAGGGTTAAAGACTTTGCTCAAGGGCCCAACAGTTACAACCTGGCGGAGGTGAGACTTGAACCAGCTACTTTTGAATTACTAGTCCAGTACTTTAACCACTAGGCTACAACTGTCTAGGGGCACTGTCAATGACAAATCTTTGGTTTGATTGATCACACAACACAAAAGTTTAGTTTAGTCATTTACTGAATTTTTTAAAACAGAAACGGCAATCCCAGTCTCTACGTGGCCACGGGTAGTTTTCCCTGTCTCAGCAAGTGAAAAAGGAGAACTGACCACGAGCAGAATGCATGTGTGTCTTTTATCAGTTAGCCCTTCCTTGGTTCAGGGGAGAGCGGAATTTATTATGATATATGGAGATGTTTTTCACAATCTGCGATTGCCTCTAGTGGCCTTGATAGTTAAGCAATCACCACGTCTTGTCACTCTCTGTCATGGTCAATCAGAGCCTAAAAGTAGAGGGTATAATTTTAATTTCTTAACAATTCACTATTATTTTAATTTCCTAACAGCAACTAGTTCCTTAGGGCGATCGGTGAAAGGGGAGACATTTTTCTATCACAGCTGTGACTGTTCTGGACAGTCAGTCTTGCCTCTGAATATAGTAGTCCAATCAGTACAGTACCGCCCCTTTTGGGACGATTTCAATCTGATTGAAAATTGCCCGGATTGCTCTGATAGACTCTCATGTTAAGGCTCTTTTTCTCGAACTGCAGGCGCTGCAATACAATCTGTATGGGTTCAGGGAGGACTCACACTTACATGCTTGCGTCACACGTAACCTGGTGTCGTGATATCATCACCATGACTACCATTACCTCAGTTTGGAGCAACTCCATTGTGTCATTAAGGGAAATGCCGTTCAGTCATCGTAGTAATCAGGAAAAAATAGCAACTTAAGAATTAGGGCCACCCAGACCAAATTTAAACATCAAGCAAGTATCTACAAAGGGGAGAAAATCATATAAGTTACAAGTACATTACAAGTAAGTAATGTAATTTCTTAATTGTGAATTGTGATTACACTTATTGTATCTCCCCAATTGTTTAATTGTACTTCTTTATTCATTGCACATCAGTCGCAACAATTGCCCCGCCCAGAGAGATTTGGCAGGAGCCGCCACTGCAACTGTCCCTCCATTTAGCAGACACTCTAGACTTTCTGTGTTTGTGTTTCCCTCAGTAAACATTTTCTTCCGTAGTACAAACAGAAAATGGTACAAATTTTAAACTTTGCTGAACCCCAGCTAGACGACAATATAGATATAAAAACAGAAGGCAATTTGTTTCATTACAAAATAAACAGTACATGCGTAAATATGAGGTGTGCAAGACTTTAAATCAGTATGATCAGATGTTTCACATTTCCGCTTTGCACCTTGAGTGTCTGTCCTTGGGGTGTCCGATGTTCTGAGAAAATCACAGACGGCACTTTATAGCCTGCGGACAAACAGATGTAAGTCAGATGCTGTTTACCATCACAAATCATCAGAAACCTTCCAAATTACACAACCCTACAGGGAGGGCACTGAGATTACTTTAAATGATCTGCAAGTCTGAGTAATACACATAGCCAACAGGATGTACTGTACATACCTGACTATGAGCTTGTTGGACATCCCATCTTATCATGCCCATTCGATCAAAAGAGCATTTGAGATCAGGTACTGATGTTAGATGAGAAAGCCTGGCTCACAGTAAAGGTTTCACTGACATGGTGGTGGTGTGTTAGTGTGTGTTGTGCTTGTATGAGTGGATAAGACACGGCAATGGTGCTGGAGTTTTTAGACACCTCACTGTCACTGCTGGACTGAGAATAGTCCACCAACCAAAAATATCCAGCCAACAGCACCCTGTGGGCAGCGTCCTGTGACCACTGATGAAGGTCTAGAAGATGGCCACCTCAAACAGCAGCAATAGATGAGCGATCGTCTCTGACTTTACATCTACAAGGTGGACCAACTAGGTAGGAGTGTATAATAGAGTGGACAGTGAGTGAACACAGTATTTAAAAATTCCAGCAGCGCTGCTGTGTCTTATCCACTCATACCAGCACAACACACACTAACACACCACCACCATGTCAATGTCACTGCAGTGCTGAGAATGACCCACCACCTGAATAACACCTGCTCTGTGGTGGTCCTGTGGGGGTCCTGACCATTGAAGAACAGGGTGAAAGCAGGCTGAAAAAGTATGTAGAGTAACAGATGGACTACAGTCAGTAATTGTAGACCGGTAAGTGGAGCTGATAAAATGGACAGTGAGTGTAGAAACAAGGAGGTGGTCATAATGTTATGCATGATCGTTATATATATATATATCTCCAGCTATATTTCTGTCTGTCTGTCTGGTTTATCTGTCTATCTATCTCTGTCTGTCTGTTTATATATCTGTCTGTGTTTTTATTTATCTGTCTGTCTGTCTATCTATCTGGTCTTTCTATCTATCTTTACCACATTTCTCTTTTACTGCTGTAACAAGTTAATTTCCATAAATGGCTAAATACAATCTTATCTTATCATCTTATTTAACAGAATTATCATGATGGTACTTGGAGACACATGGTTGATTTGTGAAAAGGCTTTGCACTTGCACACAAAGCGAGGTCCACACAGACATGGTTTAATGAGTTCGCTGTGAAAGAACTCCAGTGGCCTGAACAGAGCCTTGATCTCAGTGCTGCTGAACACATTAAGGATAAATTGAAAGGTTGATTGTGAGCCAGGCTGTCACTGTCCTGCAACGGTGCCTGACCACACAAATGTTAGTTTTTATTGAAGAAGCACAAATGGCCACACTCCAAAATCTTGTGGAAAGCCTCTCCAGCAAAGTAAAAGGCTTTTACCACTGCAAGTGGTAAAATCGTACTATTACATCACTCATGTCAATGACATGACAGTTTACTGAGAACCAGCCCGGTTACGATGCTCCCACCTCTATACATCAGTGTAAGTATAATGATCTTGAAATCATACATCAAACCTTTTATTCTTTGAACATACCAATATGAACTATTAGAAAATATTTCTATTTACATTTTTGGCATTTAGCAGGCGCTTTTATCCAAAGTGACTTACAATATACAGTCTAAGCAATTGAGGGTTAAGGGCCCTGCTCAAGGGCCCAACAGTGGCAACCTGGCAGTGGTTGGGTTTGAACCAGCAACGTTCTGCTTACCGTCCCTTAACCGCTGAGCTACCCTTGCCCTTTTTCTATTTCTTTTGACCAGAGTATTTAACCCCAAATGTTTTCTGATCTATCTAAATGTGGTTTTGCTTGAGGTGTAGAAACTATGATGATTGCAGTGCAGTTTATTACTTACTGTTTATTGTGCAGTTTGTTCCTGCTGCTTTCAGGTCATTCTGCTTTTTTTCAAGTAGCTGCTGGCATGATAATGATTGGTTATCATTAGTCTGAAAGCACGTTGTAAAAGTATTATCTCTGGGCATGTTTTAGTATCTGTTGCAGCTTAAATATCTTTTAGATATTATATTAAATATATTTAGTTATTTTTTTAAGGTTATTTATTTCATACATTGTATTTATTGACTACTTTTAACCCAAACAAATGAGTTTTTTAGACCAATGTGACTGTTCTTTAACATAATTGCTTTATTAACAAAGATATTGCACTCATCTGCATTTGTGTAATTTAGAAGGTTTGTAAGGATTTGTAATAGTAAACAGTATTATAGACTGACATCTGTCTCTCTTTAGGCAATAAACTCCCATCTGTGATTGCCTCAGAATGTTCTACAAAGCAAAGGCACTGAGCAGAGAGTCAATGTGCAATGTAGGGATGATTGCAAGGCTGAATATGTTTAAATAAACTTGCACATCATATATTTGTATGATGTAATATATTGTATATATTGATTTGTATATATTGTAAGCTGTAGCCTAGTGGTTAGGGTACTGGACTAGTAATCAGAAGGTCGCTGGTTCAAGCCCCACCTCTGCCAGGTTGCTGCTGTTGGGCCCTTGAGCAAGGCCCTTAACCCTCAATTGCTCAATTGTAACTGTAATGTAAGTCGCTTTGGATAAAGGCGTCTGCTAAATGCCGAAAATGTAAATGTAAATGTATTTAAACATACACCGATCAGCCATAACATTAAAACCACCTCCTTGTTTCTACACTCATTGTCCATTTTATCAGCTCCACTTATCATACAGAAGCACTTTGTAGTTCTACAATTACTGACTGTAGTCCATCTGCTTCTCTACATGCTTTGTTAGTCCCCTTTTATGCTGTTCTTCAATGGTCAGGACCACCACAGAGTAGGTATTATTTGGGTGGTGGATCATTCTCAGCAGTGCAGTGGCACTGACATGGTGGTGGAGTGTTAGTGTGTGTTGTGCTGGTATGAGTGGATAAGATACAGAAATGCTGATGGAGTTTTTAGACACCTCACTGTCACTGCTGGACTGAGAATAGTCCACCAACTAAAAATATCCAGCAAACAGCACCCTGTGGGCAGCGTCCTGTGACCACTGATGAAGGTCTAGAAGATGGCCACCTCAAACAGCAGCAATAGATGAGTGATCGTCTCTGACTTTACATCTACAAGGTGGACCAACTAGGTAGGAGTGTCTAATGGAGTGGACAGTGAGTGGACACGGTATTTAAAAACTCCAGCAGCGCTGCTGTGTCTGATCCACTCATATCAGCAAAACACACACTAACACACCACCACCATGTCAGTGTCACTGCAGTGCTGATAATGACCCACCACCTAAATAATACCTGCTCTGTGGGGGTCCTGTGGGGGTCCTGACCATTGAAGAACAGAGTAAAAGCAGGTTAAAAAGTATGCAGAGAAACAGATGGACTGCAGTCAGTAATTGTAGAACTTCAAAGTGCTTCTATAAAAATATATAAAATACAATGAAACACCATACTGTTAAAAGCAAGGGCAAGAAAACAGGCCAGCTACACTTTACAAAAGGACATACCATCCAGAAAACATCTACAAAACAAAATCCAACAGCACAATTGACTAAAAAGTCCAAGCCATGCTCAGAGTAATAAAAGCTACAATAAAAAAGACCCTACCCAGGGTTTGGCAAGAGTTTGCAAAAAGCACATGCAAACCGACTGCTTTATTTGATTGCAGACAGTTTAAATCCAAGATATTTCATGTTTTGTCTGCTGAACATCATTTCATTTATTAATAAACATCCATTCCTGCATTTCAGGCCTGCAACACATTCCAAAAATGTTAGGACGGGGGCAATTTAGGGCTAGTAATGAGGAGAAAAATCTAAATAATGATGTGATTCGAAACAGGTGATGTCAACAGGTGATTGTAATCATCCAGGAAAGGCTGAGTCTTTCATGAGCAAAGATGATCAGAGGATCTCCAGTTTGTCAACAAATGTGTGAGAAAATTATTGAAATGTTTAAAAACAATGTACCTTAAAGAAAGATTGGAAGGGATTTGCATATTTCTCACTCTACAGTGCATAAAATCATGAAACAATTCAAGGAATTAGAAGACAATTCAGTGAGTAAAGACGTCAACTTCTCTGGGCTCGGAGACTTTTAGGATGGACCATCACAAAGTGGAAACGTGTATTGTGGTCAGATGAATCAGCATTCCAGGTCTTTTTTGGGAAAAAAAATGGACGCCGTGTGCTCCGGACCGAAGATGAAAAGGACCATCCAGACTGTTATCAGCTACAAGTCCAAAAGCCAGGGTCTGTCATGGTATGGAGCTGTGTCAGTGTCCTTGGCAAAGGTCATTTACACTTCTGTGATGGCAGCATTAATGCAGAAAAGTACATTGAGATCTTAGAGCAACATGTGCTGCCTTCAAGACCTCATCTTTTCCAGTGACGTCCATGCATTTTTCAACAAGACAATGGAAAACCACATTCTGCACATATTACAAAAGCATGACTGCGGAAGAAGAGGGTACGAGAACTGGACTGGCCTGCCTGCAGTCCTGATCTGTCCCCAATAGAGAATGTGTGGATAATTTTAAAACGAAAAATGTGACAACGACGATCCCGTACTGTTGCACATCTTAAGACGTGTTTGCAGGAAGAATGAGACAAAATAAAAGCTGAAACACTAAATCACTTGGTCTCCTCAGTGCCAAAACGTCTTTAAAGTGTGGTGAAAAGGAATGACATTACAAAGTGGTAAATGCTTTACTGTCCCAACTTTTTTTGGAATGTGTTGCAGGCCTGAAATGTTTATTAATAAATGAAATGAAGTTGAGCAGATAAAACATGAAATATATCAGGTTCATCCTGTCTGCAATCAAATAAAAGTCAAAGTAAATGTAAGAAACTCTGTGTTTTTTATTTATTTTCATTTTCCATGCTGTCCCAACTTTTTATGATTTGGGGTTGTGTGTTGCAAATATAAACAAATAAAACATTTAATGCCTGTAACATACTTGAAGTTGAGACAGAAGCATGTTAATCACTTTTTGTAACAAGCCCTCTTTTTATCTACAGTATCATGCCCACCTGCCATGCCACTAATGCTCGGCAGGGTGGAAAGGCTTGAAGGTGCAAATTATTGACAGAGCCAGTTCCTTTGCATCTTCTCAAGCGTTATTTCGATTTAAAACCCAGAGAAAGCCCCGTTGTTTTCAACCATCTCTCTAAAATCACAATATACGTCTCCACATCAAAAGGCAGCATGTATGCCATGGCCCTTGATGCACACGCATACCATGAACGGCTGTTGACATTTGGACCTTTCGCTGATAACAGTCTGAATGGTCCTTTGAAACCCTGACATCCATTTATTGTTTGAAACAAGCTGAATCATGGACTCATCAGACCACAGCACACATTTTCATTATTTTTCAGTTCATTTAACATGAGCTTGGGCTTCACAATGTAGCTAAAGCTAATTATTTATTGTAGTAGTTTAGGTTTGCAATAAAGGTTTTCCTTCTCTGTACGTGTTAAATAAGTACATTCCTGGGATTTTGTCTGTAGTGTGCATTCACATTTGACCATTTCCTAGTAAACTCATGTTATATATTTGTTTTTATAAACAGTGCTGTGTGGAATGGGTTATTTAGTGCATTAGAAATCCTTTATACATTTAATTTTTAAACCCTTTCATTCCACATTGACTCATCTTCCTGTAACGGAGCTTTGCTTTGAGGTCGACTCGGTTATTACTGACTCATCCAGCTATACTGACCTCAGGTGCTCCATACACTTATCTGTTAATGGCTGTGTAAACTATTTATTGTCAATAGGATCTAAAGCTTAAACAAATAAAAGGTAATACAACCCCAAATCAGAAAACATTGAGACGGCATGAAAAATGCAAATAATAAAAAAAAAACACAGTGTTCCTTACATTTACTTTGACTTCTATTTGATTGCAGACAGGATGAACCTGAGATATTTCATGTTTTAGCTGCTTAACTTCATTTCATTTATTAACAAACATCCATTCCTGCATTTCAGGTCCTGGACATTCCAAAAAAAGTTGGGACAGTAAAGCATTTACCACTTTGTAATGTTGCCATTCCTTTTCACCACATCTAAAAGACGTTTTGGCACCGAGGAGACCAAGTGATTTAGTGTTTCAGCTTTTATTTTGTCTCATTCTTCCTGCAAACACGTCTTAAGATGTGCAACAGTACGGGGTCGTCATTGTTGCATTTTTCCTTTCAAAATTCTCCACACATTCCCTTCAGGCAGGCCAGTCCAGTACCCATAACCGCTTCTTCCACAGCCATGCCTTTGTAATGTGTGCAGCATGTGGTTTTACATTGTCTTGTTGAAAAATGCATGGACGTCTCTGGAAAAGATGATGTCTTGAAGGCAGCATATGTTGCTCTAAGATCTCAATGTACTTTTCTGCGTTAATGCTGCCATCACAGAAGTGTAAATTACCTCTGCCGAGGGCACTGACACAGCCCCATGCCATGATAACAGTCTGGATGATCCTTTTTGTCTTATTGGTCCGGAGCACACAGCATCCATTAAAAAAAAAAAAAAGACCTGGATTATCTCACCACAATACACGTTTCCACTGTCATGGTCCGTCCTTGATGCCTCCGAGCCCAGAGAAGTCGACGCCACTTCTGGACATGGTTAACATAAGTATCGTAACTCTGTATTGTAGTGCTTGACAAAGGTTTGCCAAAGTAATCCCTCACCCATGTGGTTATATCAGCTATTGTTGAGTGACGGTTCTTGATGCAGTGCCGTCTGAGGGATCAAAGATCACGGGTGTTCAGCTTAAGTTTGCTCCCTTGGCCTTCACACACTGAAATTCCTCCCGATCTCTTAAATTGTTTAATGATATTTTGCACTGTAGAGGGAGAAATATGCAAATCCCTTCCAATCTTTCTTTGAGGTACATTGTTTTTAAACATTTAAATTCTCATGCATTTGTTGACAAACTGGAGATCCTCTGATCATCTTTGCTCATCAGAGACTCAGCCTTTCCTGGATGCTGCTTTTGTACCAAACCATGATCACCTATTGACATCACCTGTTTGGAATCACATCATTATTTGATTTTAAACCTCATTACTAGCCCTAAATTGCCCCCATCCCAACTGTTTTTGGAATGTGTTGCAGAGCAGAAATGCAGGAATTGAGGTATATTAACACATGAAATAAAGTTAAGCAGATAAAACATGAAATATCTCAGGTTCACCCTGTCTGCAATCAAATAAAAGTCAAAGTAAATGTAAGGAACACTGCATTTTTATTTTATCTGCATTTTCCATACTGTCCCAACTTTTTCTGATTTGGGGTTGTACATACTTTACACACAAATACGGTTAATCAATGTTTTACATGCACTTGTAAGGAACATCTACAGTAGGTGACAAAATTCTGAGACCACTGGTAAACTCTTATGTTCTGAATGTTTTTTTTAATTTTTTTATTTTTTTTTGCATGGTCAAACAGTGGTACCTTGAAACTCAACACCAATTGGTTCTGGGAGTGGCGTTGAGTTTAAAAGGCCTTGAGTTTTAAGGTATTTTTTCCCATAAGGATGTATGGAAAACCTGTTAATGCCTTCCATGGTCCCGTGGAACTGCATATATTTTAGGCTAATGTAAAACAAGGGGCTTGTTGTTGAGACTCATACACTCAAAATAACACAAATATAATATAAAACACTGGAATACAATTAAAAAACAGTTAGAAATCAATAAAAATACAATAAAACCTGCAACTTCTTTGTTTCCTCATGCTTTTTAATTAGTGCAGAGAACTTATGAGCAGTAATAATTAAGAGAGTTTTAGTGTTTCCATGTCGTTCTTTTAATACATTGTCACATTAAGCTTTTTTTTTTAATGATAAGCATTTTAGACTCTCTCGGAAAAGCTGATTCTTACAATTTCTCAGAACCTCGAGCTGTAACACAAGTTTAAAAGTGAAACAGTGAGAAAAATTCAGCTAAACACAGATACATGTGGAGCTTTCAGAGCTTTCAGATTCATCTCATATTCGCATTTTACCACACCACTCAAGCCAAGGGCTAAACAAAGCAGCAGGCGCACATGTTGAGGTTAAGGGAAACGGCGAGTTTAAGGGTACAATTTTCTTGATGAATGGTTTTAAGTTTCAAAGATTTTGAGTTTATGGGGCGTTGAGTTACAAGGTACCACTGTATTTATAATAGGTGAACTATAATAGGGGAACTTCTGCTTCACATGAAGACCACCAAGATAAAGGAGTTGGTGATCGACTTCCGGAAAGGGTGCATCACACCACAACTGTGTACATCCAGGGTTGAGACATTAAGATTGTGAAAGAGTATAAATATCTGGGTTTTCACCTCAATAACAAACCGAACTGGTCTAGCAACTCAGATGTCATATACAGAAAAAGCCAAGGCCACCTCCACCTACAGGTTGACTACAGGAGATTTTTTGGAGTGTTCCGGCCACTGCTGAGATCTTTATCTGACACTGTGGTTGCATCAGCCGCCTTGTGCTGGGGAGGTGCAATCTCAAAGAGAGACAGGAAATGACTTAACAAGCTGGAAAAGAGAGCAAGCTTTGTCCTGAACTGTCCTCTTGAATCTGTGGAGGAGGTGGGAGAAAGGAGGATGATAGCCAAACTATCATCCATCCTAGACAACACTTCACATCCAGTGCACAAGTCTGTAGGGGCTTTAATCAGCTCCTTCAGTACCAGACTTTTCCACCCTCTGTGTAAAATGAAGCGCTACCTCAGGTCATTTATTCCAGCAACCGTCAGGGTCTACAACAACCAGACCTTATACAGTGGTGTTCAAAAAAATAGCAGTCCAATACCATTAACTTGATAAATCAAAGTTTTTAGTAGAAATGCTATTTCTACATAGCAAAAAATAGTAGTGTAGTAGAGTATTGAAAACAAAACAAACCCAACAATTAGGACATGCATCCCACTCATTCTGAGTAATTGAAGTATTGATTGAAAGCAGGTTGTTCAAAATAATAGCAGTGAGGAGTTCAATTGGTGAAGTCATTTATTCTGCAGAAGAATGGGTGTCAATTTTGGCCCTTATTTAAGATAGGAGGGTGGCAAATGTTGCACAGGTTGGTCATAGCGCATTTCCTTCTGAAATACTGGGTAAAATGGGTTGTTCCAGACATTGTTCTGATGAACAGCACACTTTGATTAAAAAGTTGATTTTAGAGGGAAAAAACATACAGAGAAGTGCAGCAAATGATAGGCTGCTCAGCTAAAATGATCTCAAATGCCTTAAAGTGACAAGCAAAACCTGAAAGATGCAGAAGGAAGCGTGGAACTACTGTTTGAATGGATCAAAGAATAGCCAGAATGGCAAAGGTTCAGCCAGTGATCACCTTCACGGTGGTACAAAACTATGATATGAGGATGTTTTTCATACCATGGTGTTACGCCTATTTATCACATACGAGGGATCATGGATCAGTTTAAATATATCAGAATACTTGAGGAGATCATGTTGCCCTATGTCGAAGAAGAAATGTCCTTAAAATGGGTGTTTCAACATGACAATGACTCAAAACATCTTGGTTACAGACAAACAAGATTGAGGTAATAGAGTGGCCAGCACAATCCCCTGACCTCAATCCCATAGAGAACTTGTGGGCTGAAATCTGAAATGCGTTTTTTTGAGGCAAAACCCAAAATTGCAGAAGAACTGTGGAATGTCGTCTAATCATCCTGGACTGGAATACCTGTTCAGAGGTGCCAGAAGTTGGTCGACTCCATGCAACACAGATCTTGGAAACAATTGTTCTGCCACTAAATATTAGTTCAGTAATTTAAAGTAAAGTGAAACCTCAAACATTTTCATGTTATAGATACATTTTTTGAGTTTTTAAAGAAAAATGCTGGCACTGCTATTTTTTTGAACAGCCCAAAATTCATTTTTCTTAACTTTCTGTAAAGGATTAACACAAACTGGCTAAATGTTGTTAATGTTTTGATTTAGAATTAAAAGTGTAGTATTTTCAGTGCATTTGCATTCATGGAAATAAAAGTTATTATAATGATTTTGTGCTTTATTCACTTTTTTAAAATCACTGCTATTTTTTTGAACACTACTGTAGTTAATGCCATATCTAATTCACAGCTGTGAAAATCGCATCATGAACCTTGAACTGAGCTGCTTCCCGTGTAATATGCAACTTGCTGTGAAATTAAAAATTTAAAGTTTGTGTTTAGCGATTTAACATTTTTCATCCACATAGCATATGGCAATTAAGTTAGTGTAACAGTCATTTCTGTGGAGTAGTGGGCTGGCAATGTTTGATGTATGTGTTTACGTGTTGAGTGCATTTTGTCCCTTTGAGAATCCCAAAATTAATGGAAAAGTGTGCTTCTCTACACAAGTGATCATCTCTTTGTAGTCTGTGCTCAAAAGAACGAACCAGTAAAGTATTCTGCTCCCGATAGTTTGTCTATGTACAGTTTATTTCTTACTTTATTAACTCGGCAAACTCTCGGCAAAGATGCTCAGTTACCATAGCATTCGGTTAGACAAAATGTCCAAGATGTCAAAGTCTAAAGCAGCTGAAAACACAACTCGGGTAACTGAGTTTGGAAAACTCCCAACTAATTCTGTGGATGCAGAGGGAGTGTGTCAAACTCCTTTAATTCCTTTAAGTTGCGTGGTGTGGCCTCCATGGATCGGACATGTTTGTCCAGCACATCCCACAGATGCTCGATTAGATTGAGATCTGGGGAACTTGGAGGCCAAGTCAACACCTCAAACTCGTTGTTGTGCTCCTCAAACCATTCCCAAAGCATTTTTACTTTGTGGCAGGGTGCATTATCCTGCTGAAAGAGGCCACCAGGGAATACCGTTTCCATGAAGGTGTGTACATGGTCTGAAACGATGCTTAGGTAGGTGGTACGTGTCAAAGTAACATTCACATGAATGGCAGGACTCAAGGTTTCCAAGCAGAACATTGTCCAAAGCATCATACTGCCTCTGCCAGCTTGCCTTCTTCCCATAGTGCATCCTGGTGCCATGTTTTCCCCAGGTAAGCAATGCACACACACTCGGCCATCCACGTGATGTAAAAGAAAATGTGATTGCTCCGTGGTCCAGTTCCAATGCTCACGTGCCCATTGTTGGTGCTTTCGACGCTGGACAGGGGTCAGCATGGGCACCCTGACTGGTCTGCGGCTATGCAGCCCCATACACAACAAACTGTGATGCTCTGTGTATTCTGACACCTTTCTATCAGAACCAGCATTAACTTCTTCAGCAATTTAAGCTACAGTGGCTCGTCTGTTGGAATCGGACCACACGGGCCAGCCTTCGCTTCCCACGTGCATCAATGAGCCTTGGCTGCTTATGACCCTGTCACCGGTTTACCACTCTTCCTTCCTTGGACCACTTTTGATAGATACTGACCACTGCAGACCGGGACCCCCCCACAAGAGCTGCAGTTTTGGAGATGCTCTGACCCAGTTGTCTAGCCACTTTTAACTTGTGTTAAAAGGGATCTTTTTGTTTAAATAACTACACACTATGTATGTAATTTTAAGTCTGTATTTATGTTTTAAAATGTTTCTTAGTTCTTTTTCTTTCTGTTTTTACCATCCTTCTCTTGTACTGCATAACAAGTTAGTATCCCTGAGAGGATCAATACAGTCGTATCTTATCTTCTCTTAAGAGTGAAAGCTTTATATTTTATTCAAGTTTATAAAACGAAATAGAGCACAAGAGAAGGAACTGTAACAGCCAAAAAAAGGAAAACGGCTTTCAAAAAAAAAAAAAACAGAAGCACATATCATTGTTTCCAGAACCACAAGAATAAAAATGTCTCTCTCTCTCTCTCTCTCTCCTTATGCAAGTAAGGACCAACCTCTTGGGACCAAGTTTCTTGATGTCCCCCTCAGTTTTTCTCAGCGGGGGACAACTTCCTGGAAAAATAAGCTATAGGGAACAACTTGACTGGATTACCTTGTTGTTGAGGCAGGATGGCTCCCACTCCAATCTCGGAGGCGTCCGCCTCTACAGCAAAAGGAAGTTCAGGCTCAGGTGGATGGAAAATTGGGGCAGTAGTAAAACGTTGCTTGAGAGAAGTGAACACTTCCTCAACAGAAAGTGACCGAATGAGTCAGCATGAAGGCTTCTTGAGGAGGAAGGTAAAAAGTGCAGCACTAGTGCTAGAACCTCTGATAGTAACCGGTGAAGCCCAGAAATCTTTGGAGGTCTGGGGATGAGGTCAATCTAGCACTGCCTGTATCTTCTGCTAATCCGTGTGCACACCTTCTGGAAACAGGACATATTCTTGGAAGGACATGTTAGAAAACAGGACATGAAATTTACACTTTTTGGCCTCAATATAGTGTTGATGGTCTAACAAACATTTTAATATCTCACTCACGTGGCTCTGGTGTTCCTCTGAGTTCTTAGAATAAATAAGGATATTATCAGTATACACAACCACTCATTAATGCAAAAGATCACAGAGTACCTCATTTGCAAAAGACTGGAGCACAGCTGGTACACTGGCCAGACCGTAAGGCATTATAAGATATTCACAGTGACCGTTTGTGGTTAAGAAGGCTGTTTATAACTCGTCTCCATCCTTGTACGCACTCCTTAGATGCGTTTTAGTAAAAATATGGGCTCTGTGCAACTGTTCCAGTGTGTTAGTGTATAGTGAAATGTATGGGTGATCTGATTTAACAACAGAACACTGTTGAATTCACTGTAGATATTTAGAGCATTAGAGTGAAGATAATGTGAGGAAGATTGCAGTACTGACATTGATGCTACTAAGCCGTGAAACCAACATTTCCAGTACTCAGTGTAAGTACAGTGTAATGTCGCCAGTTTGGCCTGGCACATGAAAGTAGAGTAATAGGATGACGAGGCGTAGTTTCCAATAATGTGCATTGCTTTACACCTGGTGCCTTTGTCATGACACATTCACCACCCCTTGACATGAACCCTGTCCCTAACCCTGTCTGCTCCAGGGGTGTCGTACAATGGCTGACCCATGGCTACTGGATATGCAGTAAAATAATTTCATTGTACTGTACGTGTGTATATGTATAACATTTACATTTACATTTTTGGCATTTAGGAGACGCTTTTATCCAAAGCGACTTACAGTACTGTGACAGAATACTGTCTAAGCAATTTAGGGTTAAGGGCCTTGCTCAAGGGCCCAACAGTGGCAACCTGCCAGTGTTGGGGCTTGAACCAGCAAACTTTCGATTACTAGTCCAGTACCTTAACTACTATAAATAAAGGGTTCTCCTAAAATTGCATCTTTATAATGACTGCTGCTACCTGCCACAAGTTATTCTTTTAATCTTGTATAATAATTAGTTTTAGCTTTTTTTCTATTTTATTTATGCTTTTTCTCCCAATTTAGTGTAGTCAGTTTGTCTTCCACTGATGGGCAATCCCTATTTGCAGTCGAGGTGGGTATATTGCTGCTCACGCCTTCTCCAACCCCTTTTTGGAATCTTTTTTCACCTATGCACTCTGCTCTCTATCTGCTAATCAGGGTCCTTACACAGCATTTGAAGACCCCACCCACATAGACCAGTCATCCCTCCCTAGCAGAACTGTGTCTGTGGCAGGCACTGCCAATTATGCCTGCTAGATGGTGCCCAGTTGATCGGTGGCAACGCCGAGTTTAGAATCTTGGCGCTGGTGTGCTAGCAGAATATCCCGCTGTGCCACCTGAACGCCAGTTTTAGCTTTTTTTTTTTTTTTTTGGTAATTTAGTTTAGTTTTATTAGTTAGTTTTAGTTTGTTTCTTATTTTATTTTTTAATTGCTGCCTTAGTTTATTTTTATGTTTTTTTAAGTATTATGTCAGTTTAATCCTGTTTTATATAAGATTCAAGATTCCTTTATTGTCAATTCACTACGTACAGTAGAAATTGAGATATTTTTTCTCTCTCACCTTAATACAAAGAAAAAAAGAGGAAAAAGTTTGCAAGTGCAATTCTTTTTGCAGTACAATAAATACATATATACTTCTTGGAAGAGCAGCATATAAGGTGTTCCTTGTACCTCGTCTGTTAGCAGCATGTACAATAATGGGCAGAAGTGCAATTTAATACAGTTTGCAACAAATACACATAATATTAGATTTGAAAGTAAACTGAACCTTATTTGGAACAGCCTGGGTGGAGTTTTTTTTATATTTGTGAGTAGGGGTGTGTTTTGATCAGGAAGAGTGTTATGGACCAGGGGCCGGGGGCAGGGGGGGTATGTAGTGGACAGAATTCAGCATCCTGACGGCCTGATGGATGAAACTGTTTAGCAGCCGTGTGGAGCGGGCCCGGTGGCTCCGGTACCTTTTCCCTGAGGGCAGGAGGCTGAAGAATGAGTGTAGAGGGTGGGAAGTGTCACTGGCAATACGGGTCGCTCTGCAGGTGAGGCGGGAGTTGTAGATATCTATGAGGAAGGGCAGAGTGGTACCGATGATCTTACTGGCTGTGTTCACTATGCGTTGCAATAACTTCTGGCAGGAGGCAGTACAGCCTCCAAACTACACAGTGATACAGTTAGAAAGGACAATCTCAATAGTTCCCCGATAAGTTGTTTATTATTTATTTTTTTAATTTTGTACAGTAGATAGATAGATATATAGACAGACAGAAAGACAAACAGACAGACAGATAGATAGGTAGATAGATAGATACTTTATTTATCCCGAGGAAAATTAGTGATTAAATTAGTAATTAGTTTTAGCTTTTTTTAGTTTTAGTAATTTAGTTTAGTTTTTTTAGTTTTAGTTTGTCTTAGTTTCTTATTTTTTTTTTCTTATTGCTGCCTTGGTTTATTTTTATATTTTATATTTTTCTCTATTATGTTAGTTTAATCCTGTTTTATATACTATATGTAAATACTTAAGTATTTCACTGTACAGTGTAACTGCTTTTTCTATTGTGCACATGACAATAAAAATCTTAAATCTTGATTTTAAGTAGTGGTAGCTAAGCGTTTAAGGTAAAGAGCTGGTAATCTGTAGGTTGCTGGTTCAAGCCCCATGTCTGCCAGAATGCCACTGTTGGGCACTTGAGCAAGGCCCTTAATCCGCACAATTGCTTGCAGTGTGTGCAGTTGCAATTGTAAGGTTTTTTTTTACAAAAAGCGTCTACTAAATGCTGTAAATGTAAGTAAACCTACTTCATCCCTTTTATTTATTATTTTTTTTCTGAAAATAAAAGTACCCTATAAGGACATTTTACACATACATTGTCTATATAAACATTAAAGCAGCTTGGCAAAGGTAATGCAGTATTAATACATGCAAATGCATTTTTTCACCTAATAAATAAGCTACAGTGTCCAGTTAAGAAAAATCAAGATCTAAAAGGAGGTGTTAATAAAATAAAAGCTTACTTAATTAAATTACAGAGACTATTTGGATGTTAATGCTGTAGCAGTGTGGATGTGAGATTTGTGTTTCAAGTTAAGTCTACTACAGCAAATACCAACCTTTGTAAAGGTACAATTATTTTGCAAGAAGCATTAATGTTTTGGTCAGTAATTTCACTTTTTAAAAAAATTAATAAAATAAACAATGAAAAGAAAAGAATCTTAAAAATAAAATTTTAAGGACCATTTTTTAAAGAAAAATTATTTAATGATCTTGAACTAATGTGCAAATCCGAAGTAGTTGGGGCAGTTTGGAAAATGCAATAAAATTCAGACAAAAGGGCTAGTAATTAGGTTAAAAATAACATAAGATCATTTAAAATTTTGAGGTAAAATGATGAAAGGCTCTAGCAATAAGGTAAAAATGTCTTTGTGCACTGAGGCACAATTATGCTGAACCAGAAACAGATCTTCAGCAAACAGGTCCCATAATGTGGAAGCACATAATTTATTTACAAACACCATTTCCAGAAAAGTTGGGACATGTTCTAAAACACTGAAGAATCTGATTTGTTAATTCTCTTGAATCTTTATTCATCTCAGAAAAACATAATCTTCCAATATTTTCACTGATCAACTTCATTGTATTTTGTAAATAGAAATATATTTAGAATTTGATGCCTGCAACACACTCCAAAAAAGTTGGGACTTGCTGGAGTCCCAGAGCCTTAGCAATGGCTTTGTAGTCTTTTCCAGACTGATAGATTTCAAGGACTGTTTAGCATCTGTATTTGAATTATTATCTGCACAAAACACAATTACAAATTTGCATCTACTTTATATTTTATGTAGTTTTATATTGATTTTAATAGGTCAAAGCTAGTGTAATTACCACCAAACTGAGTTGTGGAATAACTTTTTTGAAGTATGTCATGAATCAGCCTCTGTGCTCCTGGAGTGTGCCTATGTACCATGCCCCTCTCTCCGGGAGCACTCTCAGTCACGAGACTACGCCCTT
This sequence comes from Trichomycterus rosablanca, assembly GCF_030014385.1. Taxonomy (NCBI): domain Eukaryota; kingdom Metazoa; phylum Chordata; class Actinopteri; order Siluriformes; family Trichomycteridae; genus Trichomycterus; species Trichomycterus rosablanca. The sequence continues at coordinate 17,898,560 of NC_085988.1, forward strand.
TTTGTGATTGGTCCCCTGCTAATTATCCTCAGCCTCAGCTGCACCTCGTCTGAGGTAATAAGCTAGGGGCTTTTAAGAAGGGAGCTGGGCCGCTCAGGTGGCACAGCAGTAAAAACACACGCTGGAACCAGAGCTGGGATCTCTAATACATCGTATCGAATCTCAGCTCTGCCTACCGTCTAAGGCTGAGCGGCCACATGAACAACGATTGGCCTGTTGTTCAGATATGAGCGGGACTAAGCCAAATGGGGTCTGTCTCTCATGACTGGTGCAATTACGACCTCTGCTGGCTGATTGATGCCACCTGCACAGAAATGAGAAAAGAGTGCTCTCAGGGTGTGTCTCTCTGTACACAACACTGAGCTGCACTGCACTCGTCAAAGAGCAGGTGATAAAATGCATACGACATGCTGCCCACGTGTCAGAGGGGGCGTGGGTTAGCTTTGTTCTCCTCAATCAGAGCAGGGATCGGCATTGGTGGAGAGGAAGCGCTACAAAAAGGGAGAAAAAGGGGAGAAAATGCATAGAGAATATATATATATATATATATATATATATATATATATATATACAGTATATATATATATTAGGGCTGTCGAAGTTAACGCGATAATAACGCATTAACGCAATCTCAATTTAACGCGATTAAAAAAAATAGTGCCGTTAACGCAAATTCTATTGTAACCGACCGTTGTAGTGATGCACTCGCTTAATAAAGAAATAAATACACGCTATATTTACGCTATATTTAAGTTGTCGGGAGCAGAACACTTTATTAACTCCTTCTGTTACAGTCCTGAATAGCGCACAGTCAGCGCGTTAGCCAAGCATGCTAATTACATGAACTATGGAAGGCCCAAAGGGTCAAAACACTCACTTCGTGTAGAAACGTCCATCAAACCATTCACGATACAACCACAGAAAAGTCTGTTACAATAACTACGCCTTTTTCCACCTAATGCACCGCTGATCTACAATGTTTGCTGATTTTAACCTACAATCTGACATATATACGAAGTCAAGGGTCTCTTCTGGATAGAATTACTGCCTAGTATGTGAGTGAATAAAACTCCCTTACAGTTTTCTCTTGTCCCAGCAGTTTTTTAGCATAAGTACATTTAGCATAAATGTGTTCACCATTTTAATTGTAACATTTCACTTAAAAATCCTTGTTTTCTTCTTTTTTTTAAAAATGTGATTAATCGCGATGAACTATATGAAATTATGAGATTAATCGCGATTAAAAATTTTAATCGTTTGACAGTCCTAATATATATATATATATATATATATATATATATATATATATATATATATATATATATACAGTGTATCACAAAAGTGAGTACACCCCTCACATTTCTGCAGATATTTAAGTATATCTTTTCATGGGACAACACTGACAAAATGACACTTTGACACAATGAAAAGTAGTCTGTGTGCAGCTTGTATAACAGTGTAAATTTATTCTTTCCTCAAAATAACTCAATATACAGCCATTAATGTCTAAACCACCGGCAACAAAAGTGAGTACACCCCTAAGAGACTACACCCCTAAATGTCCAAATTGAGCACTGCTTGTCATTTTCCCTCCAAAATGTCATGTGATTTGTTAGTGTTACTAGGTCTCAGGTGTGCATAGGGAGCAGGTGTGTTCAATTTAGTAGTACAGCTCTCACACTCTCTCATACTGGTCACTGAAAGTTAAAACATGGCACCTCATGGCAAAGAACTCTCTGAGGATCTTAAAAGACGAATTGTTGCGCTACATGAAGATGGCCAAGGCTACAAGAAGATTGCCAACACCCTGAAACTGAGCTGCAGCACAGTGGCCAAGATCATCCAGCGTTTTAAAAGAGCAGGGTCCACTCAGAACAGACCTCGCGTTGGTCGTCCAAAGAAGCTGAGTGCACGTGCTCAGCGTCACATCCAACTGCTGTCTTTGAAAGATAGGCGCAGGAGTGCTGTCAGCATTGCTGCAGAGATTGAAAAGGTGGGGGGTCAGCCTGTCAGTGCTCAGACCATACGCCGCACACTACATCAAATTGGTCTGCATGGCTGTCACCCCAGAAGGAAGCCTCTTCTGAAGTCTCTACACAAGAAAGCCTGCAAACAGTTTGCTGAAGACATGTCAACAAAGGACATGGATTACTGGAACCATGTCCTATGGTCTGATGAGACCAAGATTAATTTGTTTGGTTCAGATGGTCTCAAGCATGTGTGGCGGCAATCAGGTGAGGAGTACAAAGATAAGTGTGTCATACCTACAGTCAAGCATGGTGGTGGGAATGCCATGGTCTGGGGCTGCATGAGTGCAGCAGGTGTTGGGGAGTTACATTTCATTGAGGGACACATGAACTCCAATATGTACTGTGAAATACTGAAGCAGAGCATGATCCCCTCCCTCCGGAAACTGGGTCGCAGGGCAGTGTTCCAGCATGATAATGACCCCAAACACACCTCTAAGACGACCACTGCTTTATTGAAGAGGCTGAGGGTAAAGGTGATGGACTGGCCAAGCATGTCTCCAGACCTAAACCCAATAGAACATCTTTGGGGCATCCTCAAGCGGAAGGTGGAGGAGCGCAAAGTCTCGAATATCCGCCAGCTCCGTGATGTCGTCATGGAGGAGTGAAAAAGCATTCCAGTGGCAACCTGTGAAGCTCTGGTAAACTCCATGCCCAGGAGAGTTAAGGCAGTTCTGGGAAATAATGGTGGCCACACAAAATATTGACACTTCAGGAACTTTCACTAAGGGGTGTACTCACTTTTGTTGCCGGTGGTTTAGACATTAATGGCTGTATATTGAGTTATTTTGAGGGAAGAATAAATTGACACTGTTATATAAGCTGCACACAGACTACTTTTCATTGTGTCAAAGTGTCATTTTGTCAGTGTTGTCCCATGAAAAGATATACTTAAATATCTGCAGAAATGTGAGGGGTGTACTCACTTTTGTGATACACTGTATATATATATACTGTATATATATGTGTATATATATATATATATATATATATATATATATATATATATATATATACAGTATATATACGTATATATACAGTGTATCACAAAAGTGAGTACACCCCTCACATTTCTGCAAATATTTCATTATATCTTTTCATGGGACAACACTATAGACATGAAACTTGGATATAACTTAGAGTAGTCAGTGTACAGCTTGTATAGCAGTGTAGATTTACTGTCTTCTGAAAATAACTCAACACACAGCCATTAATGTCTAAATAGCTGGCAACATAAGTGAGTACACCCCACAGTGAACATGTCCAAATTGTGCCCAAATGTGTCGTCCCTCCCTGGTGTCATGTGTCAAGGTCCCAGGTGTAAATGGGGAGCAGGGCTGTTAAATTTGGTGTTTTGGGTACAATTCTCTCATACTGGCCACTGGATATTCAACATGGCACCTCATGGCAAAGAACTCTCTGAGGATGTGAGAAATAGAATTGTTGCTCTCCAAAAAGATGGCCTGGGCTATAAGAAGATTGCTAACAGCCTGAAACTGAGCTACAGCATGGTGGCCAAGGTCATACAGCGGTTTGCATGGTCGTCATCCCAGAAGGAAGCTGACGCACAAGAAAGCCCGCAAACAGTTTGCTGAAGACAAGCAGTCCAAGAACATGGATTACTGGAATGCCCTGTGGTCTGACGAGACCAAGATAAACTTGTTTGGATCAGATGGTGTCCAGCATGTGTGGCGGCGCCCTGGTGAGAAGTACCAAGACAACTGTATCTTGCCTACAGTCAAGCATGGTGGTGGTAGCATCATGGTCTTGGGCTGCATGAGTGTTGCTGGCTCTGGGGAGCTGCGGTTCATTGAGGGAAACATGAATTCCAACATGTACTGTGACATTCTGAAACAGAGCATGATCCCCTCCCTTCGAAAACTGGGCCTCATGGCAGTTTTCCAACAGGATAACGACCCCAAACACAACCTCCAAGATGACAACTGCCTTGCTGAGGAAGCTGAAGGTAAAGGTGATGGACTAAACCCAATTGAGCACCTGTGGCGCATCCTCAAGTGGAAGGTGGAGGAGTTCAAGGTGTCTAACATCCACCAGCTCCGTGATGTCATCATGGAGGAGTGGAAGAGGATTCCAGTAGCAACCTGTGCAGCTCTGGTGAATTCCATGCCCAGGAGGGTTAAGGCAGTGCTGAATAATAATGGTGGTCACACAAAATATTGACACTTTGGGCACAATTTGGACATGTTCACTGTGGGGTGTACTCACTTATGTTGCCAGCTATTTAGACATTAATGGCTGTGTGTTGAGTTATTTTCAGAAGACAGTAAATCTACACTGCTATACAAGTTGTACACTGACTACTCTAAGTTATATCCAAGTTTCATGTCTATAGTGTTGTCAAACAAGTTTATCTTGGTCTCGTCAGACCACAGGGCATTCCAGTAATCCATGTTCTTGGACTGCTTGTCTTCAGCAAACTGTTTGTGGGCTTTCTTGTGCGTCAGCTTCCTTCTGGGATGACGACCATGCAGGCCCAGTTGATGCAGTGTGCGGCGTATGGTCTGAGCACTGACAGGCTGACCTCCCACGTCTTCCACCTCTGCAGCAATGCTGGCAGCACTCATGTGTCTATTTTTTAAAGCCAACCTCTGGATATGACGCCGAACACGTGGACTCAACTTCTTTGGTCGACCCTGGAGAAGCCTGTTCCGAGTGGAACCTGTCCTGAAAAACCGCTGTATGACCTTGGCCACCATGCTGTAGCTCAGTTTCAGGGTGTTAGCAATCTTCTTATAGCCCAGGCCATCTTTGTGGAGAGCAACAATTCTATTTCTCACATCCTCAGAGAGTTCTTTGCCATGAGGTGCCATGTTGAATATCCAGTGGCCAGTATGAGAGAATTGTACCCAAAACACCAAATTTAACAGCCCTGCTCCCCATTTACACCTGGGACCTTGACACATGACACCAGGGAGGGACAACGACACATTTGGGCACAATTTGAAAATGTTCACTGTGGGGTGTACTCACTTATGTTGCCAGCTATTTAGACATTAATGGCTGTGTGTTGAGTTATTTTCAGAAGACAGTAAATCTACACTGCTATACAAGCTGTACACTGACTACTCTAAGTTATATCCAAGTTTCATGTCTATAGTGTTGTCCCATGAAAAGATATAATGAAATATTTGAAGAAATGTGAGGGGTGTACTCACTTTTGTGATACACTGTATATATATATATATATATATATGTAGAAGGGAGCTGGGGTTCAATCAGGGGGAGACTATTTTGGTTTGGTTTTTGACCTTGCTCCTGTCTGTTAGCTCCTGTCTGTTTGCTTCTGTTTGTTTACTAATGTTCATGTTTATAAGTCCTGTTCATGTTTTGTTTTAGTCAGTCTATATTCTTTGTTAGCTTAGCTTAGGATTTAGGTTCCTGTTTCATGTGTTTAGTGATTACCGTTAGCTTAGCATTTGGCTTAGTTCATGTGTGTGTGTCTTGTTTTGTTTAAACCTGTCTTATGTAACTTTGTCTTGTCTTTTGTTATTATTAAACAATATTAGAAACATCTCTGCTTGTGTGTTCGCCACTCTTGTCCCGTTTAGCCCCAAATTGTTACAGAGTTTTGTATTGTTTGGGATAAGGGAAATGGCTGAAACTCATCCAACGTCTAATTGACTATATACACTGATCAGCCATAACATTAAAACCACCTCCTTGTTTCTACACACACTGTCCATTTTATCAGCTCCACTTACCATATAGAAGCACTTTGTAGTTCTACAATTACTGACTGTAGTCCATCTGTATCTCTACATACTTTTTAGCCTGCTTTTACACTATTCTTCAATGGTCAGGACCCCCACAGGACCACTACAGAGCAGGTATTATTTAGGTGGTGGATCATTCTCAGCACTGCAGTGACACTGACATGGTGGTGGTGTGTTAGTGTGTGTTGAGCTGTTATGAGTGGATCAGTCACAGCAATACTGCTGGAGTTTTAAATACTGTGTCCACTCACTGTCCACTCTTAGACACTCCTACCTAGTTGGTCCACCTTGTAGATGTAAAGTCAGAGACGATCGCTCATCTATTGCTGCTGTTTGAGTTGGTCATCTTCTAGACCTTCATCAGTGGTCACAGGACGCTGCCCACGGGGCACTGTTGTCTGGATATTTTTGGTTGGTGGACTATTCTTAGTCCAACAGTGACAGTGAGGTGTTTAAAAACTCCATCAGCGCTGCTGTGTCTTATCCACTCATACCAGCACAACACACACTAACACACCACCACCATGTCAGTGTCACTGCAGTGCTGAAAATGATCCACCACACAAATAATATCTGCTCTTTGGTGGTCCTATGGGGTAGTGACCATTGAAGAACAGCATGAAAGGGGGCTAACAAAGCATGCAGAGAAACAGATGGACTACAGTCAGTAATTGTAGAACTACAAAGTGCTTCTATATGGTAAGTGGAGCTAATAAAATAGACAGTGAGTGTAGAAACAAGGAGGTGGTTTTAATGTTATGGCTGATCTGTGTATATTCACCCATTTAAGGTACCCATCATACCTTTGTAAAAAAGAAATATTTCAGAAACTGTTCATGCATGAATTTCGTCACTTGTTTTAGTAGGAAGCACTGAGATTCTGTTCACAAATAAACCTTGGCTTTGCCAACCCGCCCACCGTCCAATACTGTACTCTTTTGTCATCAGATGTACAGTGAGTCTGTGTCACTTCCACCTATCTCCCTCAGAGAGAAAGGACTGGTTGACGCACTCACTTGTCCAGCTCTCCATCACTCAGTATGATTCATGAGCACTGGGTTATTTAAAAGTAGTCCAGAGACGTCAGGTATCTGTATGCCTTTACACACAACAGTAGACTGGAGAGTTTTAACACCACCAGTGAGTCAGGATGCGGGTCAACTGGAAAAGAGGTGAAGCATTTTCATTCTTACATTTAACCTAAAACACATCACTAAAATTACTGCTATATACTGTTAACTGATGTGAAATTATAAAGTCATGCCCACACACTTACCAATGCACCAACTACTTTTTTTTTTTCTTTACAAACCCCACATTTTCAAAAGTTAGAAAAGTTTGAAATAAAAATGCAATAAAATTTAACATATATTTAAATTTAACATATATGAACAAATTAAGAATTTGATTCCTGCAACATGCAGGCATGCAGACGGCTTGTACAAACATTTGTGAAAGAATGGGTCGCTCTCAGGAGCTCAGTGAATTCTAGCGTGGTACCGTGATAGGGTGCCACCTGTGCAACAAGTCCAGTCATGAAATTTCCTCGCTACTAAATATTCCACTGTAACTGTCAGTGCTGTTATAACAGCTGCATCCAAGCCTTACATCACCAAGCACAATGCAAAATGTCGGAAGAGATTTTGGACAATTTCATGTTCCCAAATTTGTGGGAACAGTTTGGGGATGGCCCCTTCCTGTTCCAACATGACTGCGCACCAGTGCACAAAGCAAGGTCCATAAAGACATGGATGAGCGAGTTTAGTGTGGAAGAACTTGACTGGCCTGCACAGAGTCCTGACCTCGACCCGATAGAACACCTTTGGGATGAATTAGAGCGGAGACTGTGAGCCAGGTCTTCTCGTCCAACATCAGTGTCTGACCTCACAAATGCGCTTCTGGAAGAATGGTCAAAAATTCCCATAAACACACTCCTAAACCTTGTGGAAAGCCTTTCCAGAAGGCTTCATATTGAACCCTATGGATTAAAAATGCGATGTCACTCAAGTTCATATGTGTGTGAAGGCAGACAAGCAAATACTTTTGGCAATATAGTGTATCTTTACACATATGCAAGTGGGCAATTTTGTGGGCATTAATGCACCCCCATATTATGACAAAAACATGCCAAAAAAAAAAACAACTCATCTGATCATAGCACGTTTACACTGTTTTTGGGTCCATCTGACACGAGCTCTGGCTCAGAGGACTTGGTGACATTTCTTTATACAATGCATAGCTTACACTTTGTATAATAGTGTTTCAGGTTGCAATTCTTGCAGTAGCCAACTGTGTTAAGTGACAGTTGTCGTCTAAAGTACTCTAAAGTCCATGTTTATAACCTGTATTTATCATAATTTCATGACCTCATGCAACGCTGTCTCAGGGCTCTAAAATCACACGTTCAACAGTAATTCGCTATCTTTTGTTTAACTCAAACCAAGTTTTCTTACACTTAAAGCACATTTCACTCTAAAATGCTCTAATTATCCTCATATTTCATTGTTTCTGTAACCTCCAGCCCTAGAGGCAGCAAAGCAGCCCCACAACATTATGAATCCATGCTTCATTGTAGGTAGGATGCACTTTTCTTCACAGGCTTTATTTATAACATTATGCTGGTATGCACTGCCTAAAAGCTCTAGTTTGAGTTTTTTTTTTTTGTCCTTTGTGGCTTGTCTATGTATGTTTGACCACAGAATCAGGCCTTTTCTATGGACATTTAAGTAAACTGACCCAAAACAATTAAAAACTATGGAGTAAGCTAAAGTTCGTAACACAACAACAATAATTGAGCAATCAAAGCTGTTTGTGCACTGATGTGCAGCATAAAAGCAAGGAGAAAAAATTTATTAATCTGAGATGACTGGACTACGCGACCAGCCCAGTAGTGAGTTGGAGGTTAATAAATGTTGTTTGAAATGCAGCATTGGTATTATGATTTGTCGAGAATGATAAGTTCAGAAATATGGTAAAATGTGTGTGTGCCTGTGTATTCTGATATATATGATAAATATATTATGGCCCTGTCCCACGTTTTTACAACTCCTCCCCAGGTTTCCCCTCACCCAGTATCTTGTGTTCTCATTGGCTGTACTTCGACATAGAACTCATTGCCAGTCATCCGACTGATCCAGATATTTAACATGCTATATATTTTTCTTGAGTCTGTGAGCACTCAGCGAGCCGGTCGGATCGAGTTGTTGAACAGTTCACACATAGCGATCGAGAGCCGAGTGTTGATCCCCAAACGAACCCAAGTTGCTTCCGAGCTACATCTAGCAGCGAGCAAAAATCTAGGCGTTAGACCGTTTTTAACTGACAAAAGTATAAAACTTAATGTTTTGGCTGACTAACATGATATTGTATTTTTTTTAATATTAACAAACAAATAAGTACACAAATTTGTAGTTAAAGTTGCAATGGGCAAAATAAGAGTGTTTTGAAACATTCAACAAAAAGTGAGAGGAGTGATAACAGGTGATGGTGTCATGTTTAGTCTCACCAAAGTGAGAGTAGCATCACTGTATGCCAAACTTGTGAGAAAATTGCAGAGATCCTTTCTCAATGCAAAATGCATCATCATAAAGACCCGTGTGACTTTGAGCCAAGATGCCAGAGGACATGAAGACTATGTTGTCTAAAACAGAACATTATTGCTTCCTCTCACTGTAGACATAAAACTGCAGCAAAAACATCCACAAAATTACAAATATGTAGTCCAATTAACTCATGATTTAAAAGCATGTCTGGAACTTACATAATTGTACACATTATACTTACACAGAACTTAAAACTGAAGCTAAGTTACTAATGAACAAGTCTTAGTTTCAGCTTAGTATCAAACCAGTGAATCATGGTGCATTTATCAGTGTTGAAGTATTGTGCTCTCAGTTTACGTAGTTTGAGTTTGAGTCGTGCCCTGAGGTGTGTCTTTAAGCGTTAAGCACAAACAAACACGGTGGATCCAATCAATAAAACCAGAGCAGAGTCGAACCCTGACACTCACTGAAGCTCTGTGATTGATTACTGGTCTTACGGCCAGGCAAGGATGAAAGGTAAAGCAGATGATGCGGGAGCAGATAATGAATAAGATTAAGAGCTGGAGATGTAGAGAGTAATGGACAAGAAGAAAATGAGGGGGATTAACACATAGGCAAGAACACAGTAAAGGGAATGTGAGAATGTGAGCCAAACCAGGTCTGCAGTGGTCAGAATCTTTCAAAAGTGGTCCAAGAAACAGTGGTAAACCGGTGACAGGGTCATGGGCGGCCAAGGCTCATTGATGCACGTGGGGAGCGAAGGCCGGCCCGCGTGGTTCGATCCAACAGACGAGCTACTGTAGCTGGATGGCCGGGTGTGTGTGCACCCGGGGAACACATGGCACCAGGATGCACTATGGGAAGAAGGCAAGCCGGCGGATGCAGTGATGCTTTGGGCAATGTTCTGCTGGGAGACCAAGGGTCCTGCCATCCACGTGGATGTTACTTTGACACGTACCACCCAGGGTTATTATTGTTAACAAAAATGAATGAAATAACGAAAACTGAAATTGAAAAAAAATTTTCGTTAACTGAAATAAATAAAAACGGTAATTAAAAGAAAAACAACAACTAACTGAAACTGTGTTATGCATTTACAAAATAACTAAAATGTACTACAATTATAGATAGAATACCCATCTTTTTCGTGTTTGTCAATTTATTTATGAGCCTTGTGAACTTGTGAAATTGAATTTTACGTTAGCTGCTGGCACCGCACGGTACCTCATGCTCCCTGACGTCACTTTTTGTTTACATTTCGTTTCTGCTCACCACGCTAGCCTTCAAAATGACGACAGCAGAAGTTAAGTTGATGTTTTTCTCAGATTGAGCTCCCTGATGTGTGTCTCATAAATTAGTTTAGATTATTATTAGGTCTGTCGAAATCACGATTAACGCGTTACATTTTTTATCGCGATTAAAAAAAATAATCAAGATGAAAAATTTTAATCAAACTATTTTTATTTGGCTGTTTGTGCCATGTAAATATGTGTCTTTGTGGTAATTTGCGTTTCTTAAAAGTGCATGAAGCAGAACGCTGATTAACAGAACAAAATAAGCACAGCCGGACACGGTCAATTCTGATATCCTCCCTACACACTTGCTCCCTATGCCCTATAGTACACTTAACATTCTTAAAGGGCCAGACAATATATTTGTAATTCACATTACATGACAGGTGAGACATTAGAAAACAACATTATTTTTCTTAGAATAGCCCTTTTTTAAGGAAAAATAGTTCTTGTGTGAATTACAAGGGCAGGAAAAACTACAGCAGATACAAAAGGTGCACCGGGGCCCATGGCAGGGGGGCCTCCACGACATGAACTCAACCACTCACCTCACTGCCCCCACATTGGCTGCACTCGCCAGGTCTTTATTATTATATTACAATATTTTCGTTAAGTAAAATTAAAAGAACTAAAACTGTGCATTACAAATACCAGGCAGGAATTTGGACTTGAAGTGTAACTTCTGAGTGACTTTTAATTCATTCTGATCAGCTATCAACATGTGCAATTTGTTGAGGGGGCCCAACATTTTTTATCGCGTGACCCTACTTATTATGTTCATGTGTGTCCTTAGTCTATTGACTTTTTTCAGCAACAGTATTACACACATTTTGCACTTAAGGCTGCTATCTTGTGGACTGTTACAGTTTTTGTGGACAGTTGGTTGTTCAACAGTAATTGAATACATTTTTTAAATGGTATCTTTTGTTGAGTTTTTATTACACAATACTTATTCTGACCTTTTTGAATCCTGCACCTGAAAAATAACCCACAATATGAAAAAACTAAAACTAATACTAGAACTAATGAAAACTAAACTAAAACTAAGCATTAAAAAAAATTATAAAAACTAATAAAAACGAGCAAACCCACTCTAAAAACTAACTGAATTAGAGAAAAAAAAGTCACAACGACATAAAACAAAACTATAATGAAAAATCCAAAACTATTATAACCTTGGTACCACCTACCTAAACATTGTTGCAGACCATGTTGCAGACCAGAACTCCCCCATTTTTAAGTTGTTTTTATTAAACAACAAAACAAACAAATACATAAATGTTTAAATAAATAAAATAAATCATGGAATCATTTTATTAAACTAAACTGAATCCATTTTGTTTGACTTCCCAAATGCTGTTAAATGCTGTGATAGTCTCTTTGGGTTATGATCTTAGTCACTCTGTGCATGTCCATGTCTGGATCCAGAAAAAAAGCCACAAATCATCAACTGTTATTTTTATGTTTGATAGTTGGTGTTACACACTGAGAAATCTAAGAGGCAGTGTACAAAAACCCTGCAATTTGACTGAGTGGATTCATAAGACCTTTCTCAAGTTGTCTGGAGTCCAGTGCTGCATGGCCCAAGCAAACCTCTTATCATTACAAGGCTTTGTGTTTTCAGGTTATTTACTAGGTTTGAAAACCAAAAGTGTTAAAGTCACAGCGATTCTTTTGGTTTCAGTGATCTCTGTAACTGTTCTTTTAGTGCCTATGTGATGCACTTAAAAAAAAGGAAAAAAAAAAGAAGAGGAAAATAATGTTATTTGTTTTCATACTGTTATTAGACAGTGTATTTCTTTATTACTTTGTTATTGATTGTTTATGCCTGTGCATCAATCGGATGGTTCGAATTGAGCGAGGGAAACTAGAGGGCACATGCGGAGCTTGCATCACACATGAAGTAATGCAGCTGTGAACAGTACTCAGCGTGACCTGTGTTTATTTAAACTTTATATTCTTTATCATCCCATCTCTAAGGTATGAAACAACTGTATAAGTAACAAGTATAATATTTAAAAAGATACCTGTGTGTGTGAAATTCTGTGTGACACTTGTTTTTATGGTGAATTTACTGTTTTAGTCAGCGTTTTATAAGGCCATGTAGTCAGCTACGCTAATTAGCACCATGCTCCGGTAAATGTTAATGAGAAGCTACCTATTTTGGTTCTAAGAAGTAATTTTTTCCCCTCTTTTCCCCCCATTTTTTATCCCCCAGTCTAGTCGTGTCCAATTACCATGATTGCGTCCTCTATACTGATTCGACCCTGACTGAGAACACCTCTGAACTGACATACGCACAGTCAGTACAGATAGTGCATTTTTCACCTGCACGAGTCGAGTTCATACACTTGACGGGCACTGTGTACGGAGGGCCACACCCCCATCAGCATTATTTCTCAGTCCTGTGCAGGCGCCATCAGTCAGCCAGCAGGGGCCGCAGTCGCACCAGTTATGAGGACCTATGAGCCGACTAACAACCCTGAACAACAGCCAATTGTTGTTCATACTGCCGCCAAGCCCAGTCGGAAAGGCAGAGCTGAGGTTTGATATGATGTATTCGAAACCCCAACTCTGGTGAGCTAGCGTACTTTACCGCTGCGCCACCTGAGCGGCTTTGGATGCTCAATTTTATGAGATATTTATGTAGCATTTGCAATTTTTGCAAATATTTTGCTTTTATATTTTGTACTGAAACTCAAACTACTTAAAGATTAGATAATTTTAATAGGCTGAATAGTCCAGTTAAACAACTCAAATATGCTTGTGTTTATTGTTACACATATTGTGATGTATGGATTTGTTTGATTTACATACTATGTTTCACAGCAAATGCTGTGTTAGCTCTTTACATAAAGGGTTTTTTTTCACAGAGCTGAATGTAATGAATCTTGGTTTTGTGCATAATATCAGATCACACATAAACTGAGTTCTGACCAGCGTCAAGAGCTGAAATTATCTGTAAAAACAAACTGTCTATAAAAACAAAGAATATAAAACAGTGGTCTGTAAGAAACTGCAAAATGTCAACCTTTGCTGAGAGGATTTTAAAAGGTCAAATAATAATAATAATAATAATAATAATAATAATATGTTTTTTTGTTTATTAGGATTTTAACATCATGTTTTACACTTTGGTTACATTCATGACAGGAACAGTAGTTACTCATTACACAAGATTCATCAGTTCACAAGGTTATATCAAACACAGTCATGGACAATTTAGTGTCTCCAATTTACCTCACTTGCATGTCTTTGGACTGTGGGAGGAAACCGGAGCTCCTGGAGGAAACCCATGGGGACACAGGGAGAACATTCAAACTCCAAACAGAAAGGACCCGGACTGCCCCACCTGGGGATCGAACCCAGGACCTTCTTGCTGTGAGGCGACAGTGCTACCCACCGTGCCACCCTAAGAATAATAATGATAATAATAATAACACTGTAACTCAGGAGTCATTGTCCACTGTCAAACTAGTTTTACAAGCTCCAAAACGTTCAGATTTGTCGCTGATCACAGAGATCTGTGATCATATGAAAAGAAAGAAAAAGAAGAAAACGTTATTTTGCCACCATGATCATGGATGTAAAAGAATCACAAGAGTCCCACTAATGGTAGTTCACACATTATTGTGAATTTAAGACTTTGATAACAAATTGCTTAAGATTCCCTTAGCACAACTTTCAGCTTATAAACACTGATCATCCTCGCCTGGTCGCAGGACCAGTAATCACAGAGCTTCACTAAGTGTCAGGGTTCGACTCCGCTCTGGTTGTATTGATTGGATCCACCGTGTTTGTCTGTGCTTAAATATTAAAGACAGACCTCAAGGCATGACTCAAACTCCATCTACGTAAACTAACACTGATAAATGCACCACGATTCACTGGTTTGATGCTAAGCTGAAAGACTTACTCATTAGTCACTTAGCTTCAGTTTTAAGTTCTGTGTAGAGTATAATGTGTACAATTATGTAACTTCCAACCATGCTTTTAAAACATGAGATAACTGGACTGTTGTAGCGTATTTGGGCTAGACAAGACAAGAGGGGGTGGACACACAAGCAGGTATGTTTTACAAAGTTTAATGATAATACAACACAGGACAGGGTTACACAAGACAGGATAGAACAAGACAAAACAAGGCATAAACAGTAACAAACAGACAGTAGCAAACAGACAGGAGCTAACAGACAGACGGGAGCTAACAGGCACTAACAGACAAACAGGGGGGCGTTGGCTCCAGCATGTGCCCCTGGACAACAAACTCCACATGCTCTGAAAGCACAGAGCACAGGGCTCGTGACAACTAATAATTCTACTCAGGGGCGGCTCGTTCATTAGGGCGATCGGGCGACGCACCACCAAAGGGCGAAAGGGAAGACATATATTAAGACATCATCTATCACATTCAACCAGTGTTAAACTAGCTGTGACTGTTCTGGACAGTCTGTCTTGCCTCGGAATATCGTAGTCCAATCAGCGTCCAACCTTTTGGAGCAACTGTAGTCTAACTGAAAATCGCCCCGGATTGCTCTCAAAGACTCTCATGTTAAAGCTCTTCTTTTCGTACTGCAGGCACTGTAATGCATTTTGAATGACTTCCGGAGGGGCTCACACGTAATCGTTCCTTATTTGGAAACTAAAGGTGGTGTTCCGTATTTGTATCAATGGGAGAGAAATGCTGCAGAGTAGACTGAGACAGGGTGTTATGTATGAAACAGAATGAAACCGCTGCTACCATGGGAATTAGAAAGCGTTTGGTTATTATTTTAAGTAGTGTTCACTTTTAGTCTTAGTAACACCGTGTGTAGGGGGAAAGTAAAATAACACAAGCAGGGCCGGCACTTTTCTCACTGCCCTCTCACTGCCCTTTCTTTCTCACTAAGCAACGCAGTCCAGAACCGGGGCTGCATGTCAGTGTGAAGATGGATTATGTACAAATGTTGTTTGCACTATTGAGAAAAAATGTTACATGTTCTTTATGTTGTTTTGTCTAAAATATGGTTCTGATTTATTATTATAAAGAATGAAAATAATAAATGTTAAACAGCCTAAATAAAACATTTTGATAATGTTCCTATGACGGTGTAAGACCCGTTATATTTTTTATAAATGCAACCCTAATCGCCAACCCCCCGCTCCCGCTCAGGTAAACACCCGCCATCCCACCCTCCACCCTATGCCTTCCACCAACCCATCAGCCCAGGGTGTTTTTTATTTCCAGTTCTGAAAGTTGACAACCCTAATTGGAGCAGCTAGCACCTAAAATAAAATGCTGATGGTGAGAGCTTTACTTAATTTTATGATTAATGGTAAAGCTGGTCTCTCTCCATGTTCAAAGTTATTTGTGAGGGTAAACTGACAGATGACTTAAGATGTTAATTATTTAAGCTATAATTTACCCATTGAATGGGTCACCTTGGTCATCATCGCAACAATTGCCCCCCCTGAGAGATTTGGCAGGAGCCGCCACTGATTCTACTGATGTGGATTGTTATGTAATAAATGCTACAGTGTATCACAAAAGTGAGTACACCCCTCACATTTCTGCAGATATTTAAGTATATCTTTTCATGGGACAACACTGACAAAATGACACTTTGACACAATGAAAAGTAGTCTGTGTGCAGCTTATATAACAGTGTAAATTTATTCTTCCCTCAAAATAACTCAATATACAGCCATTAATGTCTAAACCACCGGCAACAAAAGTGAGTACACCCCTTAGTGAAAGTTCCTGAAGTGTCAATATTTTGTGTGGCCACCATTATTTCCCAGAACTGCCTTAACTCTCCTGGGCATGGAGTTTACCAGAGCTTCACAGGTTGCCACTGGAATGCTTTTCCACTCCTCCATGACGACATCACGGAGCTGGCGGATATTCGAGACTTTGCACTCCTCCACCTTCCGCTTGAGGATGCCCCAAAGATGTTCTATTGGGTTTAGGTCTGGAGACATGCTTGGCCAGTCCATCACCTTTACCCTCAGCCTCTTCAGTAAAGCAGTGGTCGTCTTAGAGGTGTGTTTGGGGTCATTATCATGCTGGAACACTGCCCTGCGACCCAGTTTCCGGAGGGAGGGGATCATGCTCTGCTTCAGTATTTCACAGTACATATTGGAGTTCATGTGTCCCTCAATGAAATGTAACTCCCCATCACCTGCTGCACTCATGCAGCCCCAGACCATGGCATTCCCACCACCATGCTTGACTGTAGGCATGACGCACTTATCTTTGTACTCCTCACCTGATTGCCGCCACACATGCTTGAGACCATCTGAACCAAACAAATTAATCTTGGTCTCATCAGACCATAGGACATGGTTCCAGTAATCCATGTCCTTTGTTGACATGTCTTCAGCAAACTGTTTGCGGGCTTTCTTGTGTAGAGACTTCAGAAGAGGCTTCCTTCTGGGGTGACAGCCATGCAGACCAATTTGATGTAGTGTGCGGCGTATGGTCTGAGCACTGACAGGCTGACCCCCCACCTTTTCAATCTCTGCAGCAATGCTGACAGCACTCCTGCACCTATCTTTCAAAGACAGCAGTTGGATGTGACGCTGAGCACGTGCACTCAGCTTCTTTGGACGACCAACGCGAGGTCTGTTCTGAGTGGACCCTGCTCTTTTAAAACGCTGGATAATCTTGGCCACTGTGCTGCAGCTCAGTTTCAGGGTGTTGGCAATCTTCTTGTAGCCTTGGCCATCTTCATGTAGCGCAATAATTCGTCTTTTAAGATCCTCAGAGAGTTCTTTGCCATGAGGTGCCATGTTGGAACTTTCAGTGACCAGTATGAGAGAGTGTGAGAGCTGTACTACTAAATTGAACACACCTGCTCCCTATGCACACCTGAGACCTAGTAACACTAACAAATCACATGACATTTTGGAGGGAAAATGACAAGCAGTGCTCAATTTGGACATTTAGGGGTGTAGTCTCTTAGGGGTGTACTCACTTTTGTTGCCGGTGGTTTAGACATTAATGGCTGTATATCGAGTTATTTTGAGGGAAGAGTAAATTTACACTGTTATATAAGCTGCACACAGACTACTTTTCATTGTGTCAAAGTGTCATTTTGTTAGTGTTGTCCCATGAAAAGATATACTTAAATATCTGCAGAAATGTGAGGGGTGTACTCACTTTTGTGATACACTGTATATAGCTAAAAGTGTATGGACATCTTTCATTTTGTCTGTTAGCCACACCCATTACTACACACTAGGTGTGAAAAATTAAATATAAAATAAATGAAATGCTTCCAACTTGGATGCTCAGGTGGTGCAGTGGCAAAACACGCAGCAAATTAGAGTGACCATCTTAAAGTCATTGATTCGAATATTAGCTCTGTTACCGGGAGGCTGGGCGCCTACACAAACAATGCGACTAAAAAGCTGTTTGATTATTTTCATCTAATTTCCATGTATTTTGGTGTGCTGAAAACTAAAAAAATATTGAAAAAAATCCTGGACGTCAGGATTTGCCACAAAATGCAAAATTCTCTTCAAATTTAGTAAATTTTTCTCAGTTTTTGGTATTTTATTATCTTAGGGTTTTTAACCAAATTTAAAGTCAAAATTACTATTAATTAATTCACATCAGTGCATTCAAGACATACAATGCCAAAAATATATAACTTTCAAAGAAATGAACTTTCACAGTGAGCTAATGAAACCAGCATCAACATGTTGCAAGCTTTCAAAGGGATTTGAAAGTCTTGTGCATGCTGCTCTGGCAACAAGCTGGGTATACCAAATACACTTGTTTTCTGTGTCTATGGGACAGTCGAGACCGACAAAATCACTGGACCAAAAAGAGTTGCCAGCCGAGGGTGCTCACAGTTGGTGAAAAAAATGTCCCCCGAGAAACTTTGGTACCTCCCGATATAGTTCTTCTACCACCTCTCCACATAAAATTGGGATTGATGAAGAAATTCGTAAAATCCCTTCCAAGAGATGGAGAATGCTTCAAATACTTGGTCATCAAGTTTCCAGGCCTCTCAGAGGCAAAATTGAAGGAAGGTGTGTTCGTCGGACCAGACATTAGAAGGCTTATAGCTGATCAAGAGTTTATCAATACCATGACGGATCCTCAAAAAGAAGGGTGGATTGCATTTACAGAAGTCATAAAGAAATTTTTAGGCAATAACAAAGATCCTGACTACAAAAAGATCGTCGGACGAATGCTGAAAGCATTTCAAGCTTTAGGTTGCCTGATGAGTTTGAAAGTGCATTTCCTCCACTCCCACCTTGACAACTTTCCTGAAACTTTGGGAGCTGTGAGTGAAGAGCAAGGTGAACAATTCCACCAGGACATTAAAGAGATGGAAAGAAGATACCAGGGAAGATGGAGCATTACAATGATGGCAGACTACTGTTGGACGCTTCAGAGAGACATTCCAGATGCTACTCACAAGCGTAAATGTACCAAGAGGAGCCTCACAGGGAAGAAGAATCGTTTAATTTGTAATTAAAAATTAATTTTATAAGTCTACTTTCATTTATTTTGAGGTATTGCCTTATTTAACATAGTTACCTAAATTGTCAGAAAATGTGATGTCCTATGACAAAACGGAGGTCATTTTCGCATTCAGCGCACCCAAAAACATAAAGATTTCGTGGAATAACCAAAACAGCTCTTGAAAAATTTTTTTTTGCAGACCTGTGAATTGACTCATTCGCAGAGAGGGTGCAATTATGACCTCTGTTGGCTGATTGATGGCGCCTGTACAGAGACAAGGGATAAAAGGATCAGGATGTGACTGTCCGTACATAAATCTGATCCACATATGAACTTGCCTCATGCAGATGAACAGATGCAGTTGGCTAATGCACACGTGTGTTAGTCACAGCTCTCCTCAGTCAGGAGTGGAGGTAAACATCAGTACAGGGGAAGTGTTATGCAGTCAGGGTAATTTAATACGACTAGATTGTGAGGAAAATCGGGGGGAAATGCAAAAACAATATGCTTCTTATGGCAATTGACACAGATTAGCCATAACATTAAAATCTGCCGTCTAATATGATGTCAAAACAGCTCTGACCCGCCACGACATTTGAAGTTCTGTGATGTCTGGTACCAGGACATTACCAGCAAGTACTTTAAAAACTGTATACATCCATGGATAAAAGATGCACACATGCCCAGCTGTACACAAGTTCTAAGAGAAATAAGGATTGGTCAGACCTTCTTCCATTGTTTCAATGTCCAGTTTTGCTGCCTGCATGTCCTTTAGATAGATAGAACCAAGCATGGATTATTTGACTGACTAGCAACTGCACAGCCTTATATACAAAGGAGTTGGATGCGCTGTATGTTCTGACACACAGATGTCATAAAATTATTCGTATTTTGAGCCACAGTAGCCCTTCTGTTGCTCTGTACCAGATGGTGTAGCCATTATGTCTCTTGGCATCAATGAGTCTTTCAAAGGTTCATGGCTTCTCAGACAACTGTTGGTGGGTACTCATACTCACCGTGGCTTCCTGTGAGCATCCCTATTTCAGATATACTTCACTGGGTCATAATAAATATTAAATTGGCTCTTATCATAATCACTCAGGTCTTTATGCTAATTATATTCTATGACTTCTTCTTCGCTGTCCTGGAGTTTCCATTAACTGTAGCTTAGTGTTTCCAAAGACTTTAAGGCTTGAGATTTACAGGGCCACAGTTAAGACTAACTTAAGTTTAAATTAGTAAAACTGGCTTACTGTTGACATTTGGTATACTGGAGTGAGCATTTTTACAAAATGTGTTACATTCAGAAGTATGGAAATTTCCTTTTAGACAATGATCTACTGTCAAAAAATGAGTTAAATTAAATTAAACTACTGAATACTTATACAGACAATTCAATCAATAGATAGATAGACAGACAGACAGACCAACAGACAGACAGACAGACAGATCAACAGACAGATAGACAGACAGATGAACAGACAGACAGAACAATTAGTTGATAAATATATGGAAAGACAGATAGACAGACAAATAGATAGACAGACAGAACAAATAGTTGATAGATACTGTATATAGACAGACAGATACATCAATCGATAGATAGATAGACAGATAGATAGATAGATGATAGATAGATAGATAGACAGATAGATAGATAGATGATAGATAGATAGATAGATAGATAGATAGATAGATAGATAGATAGATAGATAGATAGATAGATAGATAGACAAACGAACAGACAGACAGAAAGATAAATAGACAGATCGATCAATCAATTGATATACAGATAGATAGATAAATAGATATTTTTATCCCTTTCAGGAAATTTCTTTGGTAATTGACTTGTTAATTGGTTTCTTGTTTGTTAATTGATTTGTTAATTGGTTGTCTGATGTGTTAATTGAGTTGCTAATTGATTATTTGTTAATTAATTCAGTCTCTGTACCAGGAATTATTATCAAGCTAATTAATGGAATGTTGGGAGATTAAATTACTTCTAGCACTTTGCTTCTTAGTTGTTGATTCAACTCATCAGTTAATATGCTTAGGACAGACAGTTCTAATCAGTATAAACAAAATGACTGATTTATTTTATTGATAAGTTTATAAAGTGATTCATTGGCAAAATACTTAATTGAATGAATGACAGTTATGTTAAAAATCATTACTGTTTTAGTGAATGCCAAGGACCATGTGTCATAAGGCTCATGTGTCTGTTGACTGACTGACTAGCTAATTAGTTATTCAATCGATTGATTGGTTGCTTTTTTGATTGAGGCAGCACAATGGCTTGGTGGCTATCAGTGACACCTCACAACAAGAAGGTCTAACCAGTTTATCAATTAACTTTATGCATTTATTAATTTATACTAAGGTGCATTAACAAATAATGACAATAACTTGTGTTGTTAGAACTACGTTCATCATGAATGAATAGAATTTTGTGTTTAGTGATGTTAGACAATTTATTTAGTCATCTGTTTGACAATTTATTTAAAGCGCCTCACAATTGTAACCAAATACTGTACAAGCAATTGAGAGTTAGAGCCGTGCTCAGGGGCCCAATAGCAGCAGCTTGGTGCTGGGGGGCTTAAACCAGCAACCTTCCGATCACTAGTCCAGTACTTTACCCAATAACCTATCACTGCCTTAATTATTAGGGCACATTCACATGAGAAGCGGCTAAACCGCCTTTGCATTGGCTGTGTTGTTGTTTTCTATGGAGTGTGGCGCTCTTGTTCACCTCACCTCATCTCATAGTCGCATTTTGATGACGTTTTACCGCACCTTATAAAAAAAATAGCTTTTGCCACTCAGGTGGTGGATTTCTAACACATTGTTTTGAATCTCAGCTCTGCCCTCCGGCTGGGCGCCTATATGAACAATGATTGGCTGTTGTTCACACAGGGTGGGAAAGCCAGACCAGGGCTCCTCATAACTGATGCAATTACAACCTCTGGTGGTTGATTGATGGCGCCTGCGCAAAGTCGAGGAATAATGCTTTGACCAAGGTGTGGCGACTTCAGACTCGACTCGGACTCGTTTCAAATGACTCGGACTCAACTCGTGACTTGCAAAAAATGACTTGTGGACAGCAACATTAGTTATGTGTGACAGTTATATACTGTATATATATATATATATATTGTATACAATCCAACATCATTCTGATGGTGTCATTTTCTGCTCTCTAATAACGCTCCGGCCGTCTTAATAATACTTTCAATTTATATAGCGCCTTTCAAGATACCCAAGGTCGCTTTACATCAAACAATAAACAGTTCAGTGAGGTACAAAAAGAAAGCATAGTTAATTGAAGAGATGGGTTTTTAACAGAGATTTAAATTGTGGAAGTGAAGAGACAGAGCGAAGAGAAGAAGGGAGAGCGTTCCACAGAGTGGGGGCAGCCACACTAAATGATCTGCCACCCAAGGTTGACAGCCTAAATCTAGGTGTGGCCAGCAGGCCAGCATCGGAGGACCTGAGTGAGCGACTGGGTATGTAAGGTGTCAGCAGATGGGAGAGGTAGACCGGGGCAAGTCCATGAAGGGCTTTAAAAGTAAGGAGTAGTATTTTAAATTGGAGGCGTTTATGCACAGGGAGCCAATGCAATTGCTCCAAAACCGGGGTGATATGGTCGTGTTTTCGAGTGGATGTGAGGATCCTGGCCGCAGCATTTTGAATAAGCTGTAGAGGGCGTATCGACTTGTTAGGAAGACCATAGAGCAGTGAGTTGCAATAGTCCAGCCGAGAAGTAACAAAAGCATGGACCAAAAGCTCAGCTGTCTGAGGTGAAATCATGGGGCGAAGACGAGAAATGTTACGTAGGTGGAAGTAAGCAGACTTTGTGATGGAGCGGATGTAGGGCTGAAAAGTTAGGAGAGGGTCGACTGTCACACCAAGGTTCCGTGCAGTAGCAGCAGGAAAAACAGAGGTGTTCCCAATGAGAAGAACAGGGCAAGAGAAAGAGGAAAGTGCAGCTTTCGAGCCAATATACAGAAGCTCAGTTTTATCGGTATTTAATTGAAGATAATTCTCCCGCAGCCATAGGATGAGATCTTGAAGACACCTGGAGAGGGCAGTAGGAGGAAAGGGATCAGAGGGCCTGAGGCTAAGGTAAATCTGTGTGTCGTCCGCGTAGCAGTGGAATTTTAACCCGTGATTTCGGAAAATTTCACCCAAGGGAGAGATGTATAGAATAAAT
Organism: Trichomycterus rosablanca; assembly: GCF_030014385.1. Taxonomy (NCBI): domain Eukaryota; kingdom Metazoa; phylum Chordata; class Actinopteri; order Siluriformes; family Trichomycteridae; genus Trichomycterus; species Trichomycterus rosablanca. The sequence goes on from NC_085988.1 coordinate 17,921,823, forward strand.
AGCAGTGGTCCAAGGACCGAGCCCTGAGGCACACCCTGATGTATGTGTGCATCTTAACCCGCAACGCACGCAATGGCTAAATGTTCCAGCCAGCTTCCGGCGTAGTGATGAAGCGTCGCTCCCTACTCGCTCCTTTGAATTCGAATCTCATTTAAAATGGTGGAATACGTAGTGCACTTCACAGTAACAGATAATGTGAATGGAATGCTCCTACAGAATTAGCGCTAATGATTGAAAAAAAAAAAGACCTTCTGATTTTAATTGTTAGTAAGAAATGCTGTTATTTGCATGCATTTAGTTTGCAGCATCACACAGATGACGTGTTAATGAAACGCTTGACTTTCTAACAAGTTTGGAGGTTTTTAATTATAAGCACATTTTCAACATAATGGATTATATTCCTAATGGGACACACGGTTATAAATTTTATAGCATCTGGAAAAACATAAGCTGTCGGAGGGGGTGTGTGTCAGTTGCGGCGCTTCTCAGTCAGCAGTGGAGGGTTGTATCGATAGAGGGGATTCAAACCAGCAATAAAAGGATGTCTTATTAACATCTATAGTCCCCCACTCACCTTATGGAGAAGAAATACTTGCAAACCATTACATTTGCAGCATTTATCATACAGTACACCTTTGTCAAAGGGAACTTGTGATTATAAGTTAATGGCCTTGCATTTGAGATACAAATGATAGTGATAGCTCAGTGGTTAAGGTAC
>NC_085988.1:17925040-17967540 GCF_030014385.1 Trichomycterus rosablanca
CACAGCAAGAAGGTCCTGGGTTTGATTCCCAGTTCAAGTGGTCTGTGTGAAGTTTGCATGATCTTCATGTATCTGTGTGGGTTTCCTCTGGGAGCTCCGGTTTCCCTCCACAGTCCAAAAACATACAAGTAAGGTAAGTTGAAGTTACAAAATTACCCGTGACGGTGTTTGATACTGAACTTGAACTGATGAATTATTTGTAACCAGTGATTTCCTGTCCTGTCATGAATATAACCAAAGTGTAAAACATGATGTTAGAATCCTAATAAATAAATAAACACTACGTTATGGCATGGCATTGACCAGGGCAAGAATACAAAGCAATATCTAAGGCCTCAAGTGTCTTCAGGACGACAGTGGTCTCAATCATTTTAAAATGAAAGAAGGAACCTTGAACATTTCTGAAAGTAATTAAAAGCCTTGGTCCGGGAACTCAGAAAAAAGAGCTTGAAAAGCATCCTGAAGCTACCAGACAGAAGCCACTGTTGAGTAAGAGACATGGCAGTCTGCTTGGTGTTTGCTAAATTGCTTGTAAAGGACACAGCCAACATGGGGAAAAATGATTCTTTGGTCTGATGAGACAAAAAATGTAGCTCAATGGGCAGCACAACAAGCACTATGTCCTGCAAAACACACAGGCACTGCAAATGACCTGGCTAATAGCTTCCTACAGTAAAACATAGTGGTGGCAGAAAATGCTATGAGGTGCATCTTAGTGGTGGGGATATTAAGACTCGAGGGACCGATGAATGCAGCCAAAAACAGGGTCATGCAGTGACAGTTCTTTCAGCAGCCAAAACAACGCTGGAGTGGCTTTGGGGTGAGTCTCTGATTGTCTGAACACCTAGTGAGCTGACTTGCTGTCTATTGACTACCTGGGCAGTTGCCTAAGTAGAGAGGATTCTAATAGGACATCGACTTTAAAAGCAGATGCACTACTTAAACAGCGCTTATGGTGATTAAGTTTTTGCTTACTAAGCAAACACAGTTAGCCTCAGGCTATTCAAACCAATGGAATAAGGGTGGCACAACCCACTAGCATGCCAGCTAACATCTACCTCTGTGTACCGAAAATGGTACACAGTCATACCCCTTTTCCACCGACGCGGATCCGGCTCCGTTCCGGTTCGCGAACTTGATTTTGAACCGGTTCCGTGTGTTTCCACCCGGACAGTACGAATAATGCTTGAAAAATAAAGCTTAACGTGGCTTGTTGCATTAAAACAATGATCGATTAATTTCGGCAGTACAGAGCACCTATAACAATTAATAACAGAGACAAATGTAATGTTTCTATGTCGTACTTTTACGCTTTTTTGTCATACGTTATGCTTTTATTTAGGTAAAGCTTTTTCGTCTCTCCCGAGAACCCGATTTTCAGAACCTTGAGCTGCATAACATGTGGAGCTTTTAGAGTGGATTTGATGGTTATTTCACACAAATTGATGTTCGTGTCGTGGAACTTTAGCGATGTTTTATCGCTCAAGCCGAGCGCTGAGCAAATCGGCTATCTGCGCGGAGGGTCGCGGTGAGAGCGAAGCGCAAAACGCTTCTACATCAATGAACTAAATAAAACAACAACTGTGACAAACACGTCTACGCCTTCTTATCACCAATAGTTGAGCGATGCTTTTTGCATAAAAACGAACATCTGTAACAACAGCACAAATGCTCGCACATAATCTACACTCTCCACCATCACATCACAACTCTTTACTTTCGTTATGTAACGCCCACTGTTGATGACGCATGCTTGGTTCCCAAAGACTGGTGGAAACGTGGGTCGGTTCTCTACAAAACACCAAGGTTCAAAGAAACCCGAACATAACCTGTTCAAGAACCAGAGCTCTTTTGGTGGAAAAGTGCTATGAATGCTGGGATTGCCTTCACCGCTAAGGAAGGATAGGATGCTTCCTCAATATTCAGTCAGTTTATAGCTTCAAAATAAGGCACCTCAGTAGGCAGCATTTTAAGGCATCTAAGAATTTAGACTTCAGAATTTAGCCTTCTTCTCAGGGGTGTAGGATGAAAATGCCTCTATGTAGAGAGATCACTAGGTTTTCAAACAGACCTTTTAAGTGGCCCACCCACAGTCCAGACTTAAATCACATCAAAGATTTGTTGAGAAGCTTGAAGTTAAGGGGTCTGAAAACCTTTCAGTGCCAGTATTTATATACATGTATTCTTCTCAACTTGGCCTAGAGTCTAGAGGCCTTAAATAGGGAGTAAAGTACAGTAAAGTAACAGGGCAGTTGTAGCCAAGCAGTTAGGGTACTGGACTTGTAATCAAAAGGTTACTGGTTCAAGCCCCACTTTATCCCCCTAATTGCTTAGACAGTACATTGTAACCATACTGTAAGTCACTTTGGATAAAACTGTCTGCTAAATGCCAAAACGTAAAATGAGTACCAGTTCTGGTGCAGACAGTTCTTACAATTCTGAGGACATTGCCCTATGGTGGCCAGGAGTATTGTTTGATCAACTATCTAACCTGTCATACAATTATTTATTCTAGAACATATTAAATTAAATTTTTTAATGTTATTCCAGCATAAAGAAATTATACCTAGAGTAAAAATACTTTTTCGTAAATGGGGTGTGTACATATGGCCAAAAACAATGTTGATATTTAATAAAGACCTAATTGCTCATTTCAAAACCACATGCACACACACACACACACACACACACACACTTCCACTATTCTGAGGAGACTTTTCCACAAGATCTGTGCATCTGTGGAAATGCTTATTCACTCAGTAGTGCAATGTTGAGGTTTATACTGGATGAGAGGGCCTGGCTTTTAACCAGCATTCCAATTCATTCAAAATGTGTTTAATCTGGTTGTGGTCATAATTGATTTTATACACATTTGCATTGGGTGTGGCTGACATGTGATATGTTATGAATAGTGATATGTGATAAAACATGTGATAGTTTTAGAATAGCACATAGAAAACATTCATAAGACTTAGCCCAGTGGTGTAGCGCAGCAGCCTGGATCCTGAGGAACTGGGTTCATTACTTTCCACCCTTACACTGTCTGTCAGGTGAACTGGCTGCATTGAAAATGTACAAGTAAATATTTGATACACTGATCAGCCATAACATTAAAACCACCTCTTTTTTCTACACTCACTGTCCATTTAATCAGCTCCATCTACCATATAGAAGCACTTTGTAGTTCTACAGTTACTGACTGTAGTCCATCTCTTTCTATACATACTGTTTTAACCTGCTTTCACCCTGTTCTTCAATGGTCAGGACCCCCACAGGGCCCCCACAGAGTAGGTATTATTTAGGTGGTGGATCATTCTCAGAATTGCAGTGACACTGACATGGTGGTGGTGTGTTAGTGTGTGTTGTGCTGGTATGAGTGGATCAGACACAGCAGCACTGCTGGAGTTTTTAAATACCGTGTCCACTCACTGTCCACTCTATTAGACACTCCTACCTAGTTGGTCCACCTTGTAAATGTAAAGTCAGAGACGATCGCTCATCTATTGCTGCTGTTTGAGTTGGTCATCTTCTAGACCTTCATCAGTGGTCACAGGATGCTGCCCATGGGGCGCTGTTGTCTGGATATATTTTTGGTTGGTGGACTATTCTCATTCCAGCAGTGACAGTGAGGTGTTTAAAAACTCCATCCGCGCTGCTGTGTCTGATCCACTCATACCAGCACAACACACACTAACACACCACCACCATGTCAGTGTCACTGCAATGCTGGGATTGACCCACCACCTAAATAATACCTGCTCTGTGGTGGTCCTGGGAGAGTGCTGACCATTGAAGAACAACATGAAAGGGGGCTAACAAAGCATGCAGATAAAGAGATGGACTACAGTCAGTAATTGTAGAACTACAAAGTGCTCCAATATAGTAAGTGAAGCTGATTAAATATACAGTGAGTGTAGAAACAAGGAGTGGTTTTAATGTTATGGCTGATTGGTATATATATATATGAATCTGTCCAACTGCAAAATACTAGAGAGAAATAGTGTGATATTGAGAGAGAGTGAGCAGAATGAAAGATGATTCACTAGAGGTACCACTGAGATTGACTGGTTCCTGCGTCAGAGTTAGCTCCCTGCGCCCCTGTGGAGACCTTCTCCCACCCTGCTGACGTGTGTGTGTGTGTGCGTGTGTGTGTATGTGATGGTAATGATAATGATGATTATAGTTAAATTCTGCCCTTTAAGAGAGTGGAATACACCCATTCACAAGCAGAGAGGATGGGATGGGATGGCACGGCACACCCCATATTTTGGCAGGAGTCCGCCAAAATATTCAGATTCTTAAACAATCTGAATACCCCCCCCCGCCCCATTATTTCTTAGTAACTGTGTAACCTCCTGTTAGGTTTTCCAAAATACAGATTAAAATGTATTTGAGTCTATTATTATTAATGCATTTATTGATATCTGTACAGATCACTTCTGCTGTGCTGGGCTTATGATTTTTGCGCTTAAACCTTTTCAAAATGCCTCCAATGAGACAAACTGTTTGTATTAAAACAATGACTAAGGAATTTCACTAGTGGAGAGAACTTATGAGCAGTAATAATTAAGAAAGGTTCAGTGTTCCTGTGTCATTCATTTTATTTATTCAGTTTTACCAAAGGCTTCATCATGGAAAGGGTCTCATAGGGTCTTAGGCTTCCCAAAAACTCCATGGACTGGGTGTCACGGATCAAGCACGAATCAAGCCTCTGTGCTATGTCTGAGTTTATGTGCCACACCCCTCTATATAAACATTTGCATGTTAAAAAATTTCTCCTTCAATTAACAGATTTTTACATTTTATTTCTTAAGAACAATTTCAAAGTGCATCCTCACTAAAACAAATGATAAATCACTTTCCTGTCGGTCAATATTAATTAATGTCACATAATACCATAATCACAGATCTGAATACATTAGCATAACAACACAGTGCATTCTCAAATTCTCTCACTGTGAACATTAATGCAGTAATGATTGCCATGTAGTTGCTGTAGATGCTGTGGGGGAAGCCGGAGCAGTGAGTTTAAAGGTAGGAGAGATTCTGTCATTTCAAATCTGCTGGACGCCCACCAGCATCAACTTGACCCCTGTTTGCGTCACCACATGACCAGCAGTTACACACAGGGGAGCAAGAGCTCGTGCTGCAAGCTAAAGAGTACACACACATATACAGGGTTGGAGAAATATACTGTGGCGTCCGCCACTGTGGATTAGGGGGGAGGGCGGAGCGAGCGTTACCCAGAGGCACTCGCGGCCGCGGTGTTAATAACTGTTGCGTTCTTTGTGTACATGTTTATGGGGTTTGTTTATGTTGTTTGGTGTTCTGTTTGATGATGTTAGTTTGTGCATAGTGTATTTGTTTAATTACATGTTGAATCTAAAACCTACCGTGACTGTGTAGCATGGGGCTAGGAATAACATGGCTGCAATAGCAGGGAATTTGGGGGGTGTTAACACGTGTCTTAAACCGTGTAATCAATAAAGAGCTGATCCTGTTGTCATGGCAACTTGTGACTCTGTCTCTTCTTCGCAAACGCCACAATACAGTGTATATATATGAAGTATATGTATATACATTTCTGTTGGTGCTAACTGCATTATGTTGCACTGAGCAGTGACAAAGTTGAATCTATCTATCTATCTATCTATCTATCTATCTATCTATCTATCTATCTATCTATCTATCTATCTATCTATCTATCTATCTATCTATCTATCTATCTATCTATCTATCTATCTATCTATCTATCTATCTATCTATCTATCTATCTATGATTTTTTGTAACAGATCGGCCCACAGCAAACACTCCATGAGCCTAAAGAAAACACTGGTCGACACGTAGTAGTTCTAAATGAAATACAAAACCCAGGGCTACCACACTCATTACCACTAATAAACTAAAAACTACACTGATCAGCCATAACGTTAAAACCACCTCCTTGTTTCTACACTCACTGTCCATTTTATCAGCTCCACTTACCATATAGAAGCACTTTGTAGTTCTACAATTACTGACTGTAGTCCATCTGTTTCTCTGCATGCTTTGTTAGCCCCCTTTCATGCTGTTCTTAATGGTCTGGACCCTCCCAGGACCACTACAGAGCAGGTATTATTTAGGTGGTGGATCATTCTCATCACTGCAGTGACACTGACATGGTGGTGGTGTGTTAGTGTGTGTTGTGCTGGTATGAGTGGATCAGACAGAGTTTTTAAATACAGTGTCCACTCACTGTCCACTCTATGTGACACTCCTACCTAGTTGGTCCACCTTGTAGATGTAAAGTCAGAGACGATCGCTCATCTATTGCTGCTGTTTGAGTTGGTCATCTTCTAGATCAGTGGTCACAGGATGCTGCCCACAGGGTGCTGTTGGCTGGATATTTTTGGTTGGTGGACTATTCTCAGTCCAGCAGTGACAGTGAGGTGTTTAAAAACTCCAGCAGCACTGCTGTGTCTTATCCACTCATACCAGCACAACACACACTAACACACCACCACCATGTCAGTGTCACTGCAGTGATGATAAGGATCCACCACCCAAATAATACCTACTCTGTAGTGGTCCTGGAAAAGTCCTGATCGTTGAAGAACAGGGCTAACAAATCATGCAGAGAAGCAGATGTACTACAGTCAGTAATTGTAGAACTACGAAGTGCTTCTATATGGTAAGTGGAGCTGATAAAATGGACAGTGAGTGTAGAAACAAGGAGGTGGTTTTAATGTTATGGCTGATCTGTGTATATACAGATACACATGATTTATTTTTCCGCATATTCCAGCTTGTTCGGAAGCTGGGGTCAGAGCGCAGGGTCAGCCATTGCATGGCGGTCCTGAAGAAGAGAGGGTTAAGGTTCTTGCTCAAGGGCCCAACAGTGGTTGTATGGAAAAGGCTGGATTCGAACCGACAGTCTTCTGATTGATAGCCCAAAGTTCCATTCACTAGGCTACTCACTAGGACAAAAAACTAAAAAACAAACCAACTGTAAAATATGCAGACATCTGACCCACAATTGCATTTGACCGTATGCACCATGATGATGATGATTAAAGGCCACTGTGTACGTAGAGAAACAGAAAAAAAGGAAACACCACAGTCTATGATGATGCGCAATAGTAGGACTTTGTGTGTCTTCATGCAGATGTGTATTTAATTGTGTCATGGCTTCCTGTATCGTTGACATCAGATCAGGTTAAAGTTGGAACCTAAATTGAATATCCATTTCCTAAACGGCTCAGCGATAGTGTGCTGCACAAAAACATTACCCGCTGTCTCTTCATCAGTTTCCAATTAGGTTCAAAGGGGCTTGACGCAAAAGCCTCTCGTAGGAGGAGCAGCTCCTGACACCACCGTCGGATCCCTCACCTCAGGTGCAAGGAAAATTATTACAGGAAGCACCTCATCAAAGAGAGCTCGCTGAGACTGGAATGTGTTTGCATGATTAAATCTATTTAGCCAACATAGTCTCAGTGCTTTCAAGGGCTCTTCAGGGTTATGAACAATTTAGCAAACACACACAAACACACACCTGAGCTTAGTCCATTGTTAACTGCTGATGCAGATATAAGATGCCTTGGGATGGTTGAAAAGACATTACAGAAAAGTCACTTCTTAACCAGAAGCACCTAAATGGGTAGCACTGTCGCCTTACAACAAGAAAGTCCTGGGTTCAATTCCCAGTTGAACTTTTCTGTGTGGAGTTTGCATGTTCCTCCCCTGTCTGAGTGGGTTTCCTCCAGGAGCTCCAGTTTCCTCCCACAGTCCAAAGACATGCAGCCAGGTTAATTGGAGATACAAAATTGCCCTAGGTGTGACTGTGTGTGTGTGTGTTAGACTGTAATGGACTGGTGACTTGTCCAGGGTGTTTCCTACCTTTCGGCCTGGGAATTCAACCCACTGTGACCCTGACCTGGATAAAGCGATGGTAAAACAGAATATGAATGAACAGAAGTATAACCCTAAGTTTTCTTAGAGTTGGAACAGCAATACTGTTTAATTATTTGACTACAGAATAAAGACAATAGATTTAGTATTGTATTGAGTGACCATATTTTGGTTTTCAAAAAAAAAATACACTTGGGCGCTCAGGTGGCATCCGGCTGGGCTGGTCGCCTACATTAACAACGATTGGCTGTTGTTCACAGGGTGGGACAAGCCGGATAGGGACCTCATAACTGGTGCAGACCTCTGCTGGCTGACTGATGCCACCTGTGCAGAGTTGGGGAATTATGCTGATCAGGGTGTGGCTCTCCATGCACAAATCTGATCCACATATGAACTTGTTTTGTGCAGGTGAAAAGATGCAGTCGGTACTGCACACGTGTCGGAAGGGGCGTGTGTCAGTTGTGGAGCTCCTCAGTCAGCAGTGGAGGGTTGTATCGTTAGAAGCGATGTGTAACTCAATCAGGGTAATTGGCGACTAGATTGGGGAGAAAATTGGAGAAAAAGAAAAAAAAGACACTTGGAGGGGGGAAGGGTGTGTGTTGGATTGGTAAAGTAATTTCATGTAATTGGTGGAACCATGGCAATGTGTATAAATAGGGGTTTAAATACTTGACAAATGCATCAATAACCATCAACTATGTTACTGAACTTTAATATATAAACAGCTACTTTTTAATAAGACAACTAACAAATGCATTTATGGTCTGATAATGTTATTCCTTTCCATTCAGCGTTTAACCCTAAACAATAACAACAACAAATAAAATTGTTTACTTTGACTAAATGTGGCGCTATCACGGCATTACAATAACCTCTATGTTAGTACTTCCCAAGGATCCCGACCAAGACAAAAACACAGATTTTTTTCTGTAATTTGTTTGTGAATTTTACATTTGCACTTGGGCATTTTTTAAGAGAAATGCAAGAAGGCAGGATCTAAAGGCCGGATGCATTTATTAGGTCCAAAAAAGAGGACATATCCGGGAAAAGAGAATGTATGGTCACCATACTATTGTACTACTGTGCACATTTTCCCTTTTTTCCCATTTTAGCACAGACAATTAGTTTTCTCCTGCTGAGGACCTAATTGTTGTTGCTAAGAGTTACAGTAAGAGTATATTTGCCCCAAAAGAATTACAGTCTAAAGAAATAACTACTATTTTTATAGAAGTGAATTGACAGTATCAAAACCAGTAGTTCAGTAATTGTCCACTAGCCAGCGACGACTTTACATGAGTGATAAACTTTTGCCGTTTTATGCTTAATTTTGTAAGTTCTAGTGCTTAAAATAACACTCATAAATTGAATGATAGAATAAATGGGAGCTACAATACAATACAACCTACCTTTATACTTGAATGTTAACCTAGAACATCCATCGGCGGTGCAAGGCATTACATTCTGTCTCAAAGACGAAAATACCCGTCCGTGTTTTGACACGCCCTCTCTGCTTCCACAGAATCGATTTGCGAGTTTTCCAGTCGTGTTTTTAGCTGCTTTAGACTTCAACATTTTGGACATTTTGACTAACTGATTGCTAACTGAATTGCCGTAGGATTGCTAGGACCCCCTCATAGTGTAAATTAACCAATAAACATGAGGCACAGGTGGAAATGTAGGAAAATGAATCAATCACAGAGGACACGAGAGGTGAGTTGGATTTGTTGGATTGAGACCCCAGGGCAGCAGACCCAGGACCTGATGGAGGGATTATATCTGAGGATCCTTCAGGAGGAGCTGGATTCTAAGGGCTGACCTTATTAGCTTGTTGCCACCAAGAACAGTTGGGCAGTTGTAGCCTAGTGGTTAAGGAACTGGACTAGTTTTTGAAAGGTCACCGGTTCAAGCTTCACACTGCCAGGTTGCCACTGTTGGGCCCTTAAGCAAGGCCCTTAACCCTCAATTGCTTAGACTGTATACTGTCACAATACTGTAAGTCGCTTTGGATAAAAGCGTCTGCTAAATGCTGAATGTGTAAATGTAACAAGAAAAGCGGAGCATGATGTTGGGTGGATGTGATGAACGCTAATCTATGATTATGCAAGTCATTTAGTAGTTAAAGTAGTTCCCAAATGTTTAAACATCTAACCCATGACAATTATTCATATTGTGACAGAAGACTTCTATTAGCTGCTGGAATTCCTCCTGGATTAGTTAGAAATTACTTATTAAATTCACTTATTTATTTTTAGCTCTTTTAATGGATGTGATTTAAATAAAACATGTGCACAGTGGAGTTTATAATCTTTTTATTTTTCAATAATAGCATATAAATTTACTAACCACATTCATTTAGCTAGTCATTTTCGAGAGGCAATCCATTTTGATGAGCACAATTCCCTAAAGTTTGTGAATTTGCATGATTTGTGTTTTTCCTCAGTTAGCTTGACATCAGACCAGGGGCGCTAATGGGCTGTTCTGAAACAGTGTCATGCCAGTGGGGATTGCAGTGCACATGTTGTTTTCTCTGCTCATAGATGCCGTCTCTGCAGGGTCTGGTGATGAGTTGTGGAGGAGAAGAATCATGTATGTTAGAATGATAAATAAATAAAAAACAAAGTGCACTGGTACAACTTAAACTAATGTTCTCCAATCAAATGGCACCTAACCGATCCACAGCATGCACACAAACACCCGGCGCAAGGCTTAAATACAATCTGGACCAACTCATCACAAAGCACCAAGCACCTATTCCCTCAGTCAATCGCACCTACAGTTAAGGCCAAACTAGAGTAGCCAACATACCTACTGGAATGTTCTGTGAGGTAAAAGACTGATATTCTTTGAGGTTCAGCATGGCAATGAATGGCCTTCTTCCTAAAAGGGCATTCCTACCAACCTCAGGAAATTGTGCACTTTCTTAACTGGCCTTCCCCAGGGTTCTGTACTTGGCCCTCTTCTATTCTCCATTTACACCCGCTCTCCTGGTAAGGTCATATCCTCCCATGGCGTCTCCCACTCCTTTGCAGATGATACTCAGCTCATTCTGTCATTTCATCCTTCAGACACACAAGTCTCAGCTCGCATCTCAGCACGTCTGCGAGATATCTCACCATCTAAAACTTACATTTACATTTTTGACATTTAGCAGATGCTTTTTTCCAAAGCAAATTGTCAAATCAAATGAGGGTTAAGGACCTTGCTCAAGGGCCCAACAGCGGCAACCTGGCAGTGGTGAGACTTGAACCAGAAACGTTTTGATTACTAGTCCAGTACCTTTATCCACTAAGCTATAACTGTCCATAGAACAGAACACCATTGTTCAGCTATTGTATGGCGCCCTGGAGTCGAGAGAGTTAGGGTCCCTGCTCAAATACCCAACAGTGACTGCATAACCCAAAGCTCAACCCACTAGGCTACTTAAGCACTTAAGCTACTTAATCCCAGCAAGACCGAGCTGGTACTTATTCCTGTAGATCAATCTCCAACCCAGGACCTAGTCATCTCTCTTGATGACTCTCAGATCAGACCATCTGATAATGTACAAAACCTCAGTGTTGTCCTGGATAACCAGGATCGTGCCGGTTCCTCCTCTACAACATCAAGAAGATTCGGCCATTTCTCTCCATGGAAGCCACTCAGATTCTTGTCCAGTCACTCTTGTCCAGTAATCTCACAGTTGGACTACTGAAACTCCCTCCTGGCAGGTGCTCCCATTTCCACTATTAAACCCCTGCAATTCAAAATGCAGCTGCTCGCCTGGTTTTTAACCAACCTAAACACTGCCACATCACCCCACTGCTGCGTTCTCTTCTTTTTTCAGTTTAAAACACTGATGCTCCCCTACAAAGCCAAAAATGGACCAGCCCCAAGCTACCTTAGAGAACTCATAAAACTCCGCTCTGTACCACGCAATCTCCAAGCCACTAGTCCTGTTTTTCTTGATTCTCCACCTAGAACTCAAGGAAGACAGGCATCAAGGTTTTTGTACTGGCACCCTAGTGGTGGAATTAACTTCCTCTGTCTGCTCAAACATCTGAGTCTCTCAACGTCTTCAAAAGTTGATTAAAGACCTTCATCACCTCTTTACTAAGCACTTAGGCTGAGAACTAACATGCACTTCCACTGGGGTTTCAGTAGATGTGTATTCTTGGACTGTTGTTTACTTAAACTAGAGTATGGAAATGTTTACTGTGAAAACACTTCTGTAAGTCACTCTGGATAAAGAGTGTCTGCTAGATGGAAAGTAACATGGAATGTAAATACCAAACTCCTTACAGAAAGTAACCAGAGGCAAGGTTTGAACCCAGACTGCTGTCTCCACCGTGCCACCCTTACTGTAAACAGTGAAGAAAAAGACGTTTCTTCCTGTCAGACTTCTCCTAAGGCGAGTAAAGAGATGCTGACAGTTTTCTGAAGTGGACAGCTTGCTAATAAGTTTATTAGCATAATTCAGCATACTTAGCAGAGTCTAGCAGAAGCAAACATGACACAAAATTATTATTAGCTATGAATCTGTGTAAAGAGTTCAGACTTATAGGTAATACTTCTCTGCAATTTTCTGCTGATTAAATTCTAACTGACATTTTGCTTTGCATTTAAATGTATACTTAGCCAGGGTCATTTCTGTCTGGTGTTTGCATGTTCTCCCAGTGACCGATTCATTTTCCTCTGGGTGCTTTGGTTTCCTCCCACAAGTCCAAGGACATGCAGTCAGGCTAACTGAAGCTACTAAAATTATCCTAAGTGTGAATGTGTGTATGTGTGTGTTTGCCTTGCGATGGACTGGCGACCTGTTTGGGGTGTTTCCTGCCTTTTGCTCAGTGAATCGGACCCACCGCAACCCTGACCAGGATAAAATGGTGGCAAAACAGACAATACATTAATGAATGATTGCCTAGACACAGTTGAGTCACATTATTATGACCACCAGCTAATATCAAGAGTAACCGCTAGACGGGTTGGAAGTGACTCAATAAGCTCCTGGTAGGTTGTCATAGGTATCTGGAGTCATGCTGACTACAGTGCATCCCACAGCTGCTGAAGGGTGCGTGGGTGAGGATCCATAGAGCAAACACAGTGGTCAATGTGATCCCACAGATGTTCAATTGGGTTCAAGTCTGGAGAATTAGGGGACCTGGGTAGTATTTGGAGGTCTTGGTCATGCTCTTCCAAACCAATGTCGGACACTTCTAGCCATGTGACATGTCACATTGTCTTGCTGTAAGATCCCACCTGCCCCAAGAAAGAAAATTTTACCCATGCTACTTTTACCCATAACACCAATCAGCCATAACATTAAAACCACCTCCTTGTTTCTACACTCACTGTCCATTTTATCAGCTACACTTACTGTATAGAAGCACTTTGTAGTTTTACAGCATGTGCTTTTCTGGGAAAGCCTAGAGGGTTCTGAACAGGTAAGCATTAGGAAGGATTGCATTAAATCACTCACTCAGTTTTTATACCGTTTGTCTGCATTTAACCTGCCTGCATGTCTTTGGAGTAGAGAAAAGTCAATGTAGCTGCGTCGTGTCATTTCTTTTGTCCTTAAACCATTTGTGAAAAACACCTTGCACCAACGAGTCACTGTTTGTACCATGCAGGGAGAGAACAGTACATGAAGGACAGTAAAGTTTACACCCCCCCACCCCCCCTGCCTGATACAAACTCAGTGATGTCACTGGCTCAGATTTCTCTGGCTTTTTGTTTTAATACTGGGTTGCTTTGAAAGCACCAGCACTCAACATTAATTAATCTAAATCAAATAATAAAATGTGACAGTTATTCATTCACGGACAGCAGCAAATTGATGAGTATGACATATTGAGTTTGCGTCATACGTGACCTGCAAAGCCATGCTGCACTGAACCCTGAAACACAAACCCCAGTGCAGTACAAGCTGTATCTCTCACACACATAGGTGTGGACAAATAATCATGCATTCTCCAAAAACCAAGCACTGGATGTTTTGTGTAAACTCAGTGTTGGTCATGCATGTACAGCCCCAACAGCAGTACCATGAACATTGTGCCAGTTCCTACGCACAACATCAATAAGATTCTGCCTTTTCTCTCTATGGAAGCCACTCAGATTCATGTCCAGTTACTTGTAATCTCTCAGCTGGACTACTAAAACTCCCTCCTGGCAGGTGCTCCCATGTCCACTATTAAACCCTTGCAACTCATCCAAAATGCAGCTGCTCACCTGGTTTTTAACCAACCTAAACACTGCCACATCACCCCACTGCTGCGTTCTCTTCACTGGCTTCCTGTAGCTGCACGCATTCAGTTTAAAACACTGATGCTCACCTACAAAGCCAAAAATGAACCAGCCCCAAGCTACCTTAGAGAACTAGTAAAACCCCACTCTGTACCACGTAACCTCTAAGCCTGTAGTCTCGCTTGACTTGATCCTACATCCAGAACTCAAGGAAGACAAGCATCAAGGCTCTTCTTTGTACCAACACCCATGTGGTGGAATGAGCTTCCCATGTCTGTCCGAACATCTGATCTCTCACTGTCTTCAAAAGACGATTAAAAACCTCCATCACCTCTTTACTAAGCAGTTAAGCTGATTTGTATTTACTAATGCTTTTTTTATTTCTTGCATTAAGAAAAAAATGTTCTAACAAGGTTTTAGCAGATTTGTATTTTTGAACTGTTGTCCACTTAAACTAAAGTAAAGTAATGCTCACTGCTGCTAAGGTGGCACAGCGGTAAAAACACAGAAACCACAGCTGGGATCTATAATAGATCGTATCGAATCTCAGCTCTGCCTACCAGCTGAGGCTGAGCGGCCTGAACAACGATTGGCCTGTTGTTCAGATATGGGCGGGGCTAAGCCGGATGGGGTCTCCCTTCCATGACTGGTGCAATTAAGACCTCTGCTGGCTGATTGATGGCGCCTGCACAGAGATGAGAAAAGAGTGCTCTCAGGGTGTGTCTCTCTGTACACAACACTGAGCTGCACTGCACTCGTCAATGTGCAGGTGATAAAATGCATACGGCATGCTGCCTACGTGTCGAAGGGGGCGTGGGTTAGCTTTGTTCTTCTCAATCAGAGCAGGGATCAGCATTGGTGGAGAGGAAGCATGACGCAATCGAGCAATTAGATGCGCTAAAGTAATGCTCACTATGGAAGCACTTCTGTAAGTCGCTCCGAATAAGAGCATCTGCTAAATGCCCGAAAATTTAAATAAACAAAATCACATTTCCCCATTTAAATGCTCAATGTAAACATCCACAGAAGCTCCTGGCCCAAACCTGTATGGTTTAAGGCGTTGTGCTGCTACCACATGATTGGCTGACTAGATATTAATCAGGTATTTTAAATGTTTCTGATAAAGTGACCAGTGAGTGTATATTTCCATGTAACATGCTGACTGGAACCAGTTCAAATGAGACCTAGGCCTGCTTTTATATAAACTCAAATTTGATTCGGACTTAATCTCAATTACAAGGTTTTTTTTTGTATGTTTGGACATGTGTGAAAGCACCTTTCAAGATGTCTGGTCTTTGTGAAAACAGGAGCCTGGAGTTTATTTAAAGTGTGCTTGGGGTGGACCCTGTTAGCGTAAACTATATGGTTGAACATATCTCTTTTTACCATATTATTTATGTATTTTTCCCTTATTTCTCCCACATTTAGTGTAGCCAATTAGGCTTCCACTGCTGGGGACCACGTTCACCATCCACCAACCCCTTTTTATTCACCCATACATTGATGGATTGATGACTCTTTGGATGAGAGTCACAGGCTGATCTCACTGTTCCTCCACTTCTGTACAGGTGCCTCAGAGTACTAACCAGGGACCTTACACACCATAGAAGACCTCACCCCTTTGATTCTGGTCTTTCCCCACTTAACAGACTAGTGGTCAACAGCCGACAGGTAGCAGGTGTGCTAGTGGAATATCAGATTCACACTTGTAGGGAATATGAAGCTGTGATCAGAAAATAAATCACAGAAAGGATAAATGCCTCATAGGCTTCATAGGTATTTGATGAAACTGAGCGAGCGGGGAGGACTGGCCTTGGCCAGGGCGGTGAGCAGGAACTCGAGGGTCACTCTGACAGAGCTCCAGTGTATCCTTGTGGAGATGGGGGAAACTATCAGAGGATCAACCATCCAGGCAGCACTCCACAAATCACGCCTTTATGGTGGAGTGGCCAGACGGAAGCCACTCCTTAGTAAAAGGCACATGACAGCCCACTTGGAGTTTGCCAAAAGGCACCTAGAGGACTCTCAAACCATGAGAAACAAGATTGAAATTTTGGCCTGTATACCAAGCGTCACGTCTGGAGGAAACCAGGCACCGCTCATCACCTGGCTAATGTCATCCCTACAGTGAAGCATGGCGGTGGCAGCATCATGATGTGGGGATGTTTTTCAGCAGCTGGACAGAGGTAAAAATAAATGCAGCTAAGTACACTGAGATCCTTGAAGAAAACCTTCTCCAGAGCGCTCTGGACCTCAGACTGGGGTGAAGGTTTACCTTCCAACATGACAACGTCCCGAAGCACACAGCAAAGAGAACAAAGGAGTGGCTTCAGAGAAAGTCTGTGAATGTCCTTGAGTGACCCAGCCAGAGCCCAGACCTGATTCCAATCCAACACCTGTGAAAGGAGCTGAAAATGGTTGTGTACCGACACTCCTCATCTAACCTGACAGCGCTTGCAAGGATATGCCGAGAGGAATGGGCAAAAATGTCCAGAAACATGTGTGCCAAGCTCGTAGCTTCTTTCCCAAGACGCCTTGAAGCTGTAATTGTTGCCAAAGGTGCATCAACCAAGTATTAGGCTAAAGGTGTGTACAGATATGTAACCCCTAAATAAAGCATTTTAGTCAGTAAAATAAAATTGCATATTTTCTAAACTTCATAATTATTGCTGATTGTGTGTAGATGTTTGAGGCAAAAAAATAACTCAATCTATTATAGAATGAGTCTGTAACATAATAAAACGTGGAGAAGATGAAAGGGGTGTGCAGACTTTCCGGCTTGACTGTGAGCACCATATGTTGCTACCAACGAGACCAATACAATCTTAAAATACAGATAAGTGGCCACACAATGACTTTAAAGCTTCCATTTCCTCCTACTCTTAATATTCGTCACTTCAGACACTCATGCTTATGCTGCACACCCACACTGTCTCCTAATGACGTCAAGTATAAATCCAAAAGTGCTTTAATATTATTTCACACCTGCATGTCTTGGATCTGTAACTTCTTTTTGTTGTTAAGCCTGATGAGAAGGCAGGCATGTCCAGTGCACCCCTGGGTACTTTGGCATGGCCATCTGTTTAGCTGGTGAAATAGCATTTTAAAATTCAGTCAATTAGCGCTGACGCAGATTTCCATCTGTTTACCCACCACAAAGCCTAATCTTTCTGGGTAAAATGATTATGAACTACATTCTTTTATTTCATATCATTTTACTCAGATGCATATTGAATATGAAATCTGTTCTACGTTTCCCAAATTATTTGTGCTTAGTGACAGTAAGACATGCGCTTGCTTATTTACATTGTCACTTTAGCAGTTTCATTAAAGATGCTCCACACAGGGAAAACCTGGCAACCTTTAACATGTAAAAACTCGTAAAAAGGTTTATAACCTGTTATAAAGGCCTATACTTATCTAGGCAAATCTTCAACACTAGACATCAAATCGAATCAATTCTATTTGTCACATCCGGGTCATACATATACATGGTATAACTAGTAGTCAAATGCTTTTTATAACTACCCCATCACATTTAGTACTAAACAACAAAAGAAAAATGCAATGTACACAAAAGAAATGATATCTAAAAATATAGAGATAAAAATAGAAGAAAAAATAGAAATAGAATCTACACACAATCGCCTAAAATTACAAAGTGAAAACAGGGTTTAGAAAGTATGCAATTTAGTTTATTAGCCTAATACTTGATTGATGCACCTTTGGCAGCAATTACCGCTTCAAAGTGTCTTGGGAAAGAAGCTACGAGCTTGGCACACTTGTTTCTGGACATTTTTGCCCATTCCTCTTGGCATATCCTTGCAAGCTCCGTCAGGTTAGATGGGGAGCGTCGGTACACAGCCATTTTCAGCTCCTTCCACAGATGTTTGATTGGAAGTCTGGACTCTGGCTGGGCCACTCAAGGACATTCACAGACTTTCTCTGAAGCCACTGCTTTGTTCTTTTTGCTGTGTGCCTCGGGACGTTGTCATGTTGGAAGGTAAACCTTCACCCCAGTCTGAGGTCCAGAGCACTCTGTAGCAGATTTTCTTCAAGGATCTCGGTGTACAGTACTTACTTAGCTGCATTCATCTTTCCATCCATCAGGACTAGTCGCCTCGGTCCTGCTGCTGAAAAACAACCCCACATCATGATGCTGCCACCGCTATGCTTCACTGTAGGGATGGCATTAGCTAGGTGATGAGCGGTTCCTGGTTTCCTTCCTCAGACGTGACGCTTGGTATTCATGCCAAAAAGTTAAATTTTGGTTTCATCAGACCAGAGAATCTTGTTTCTCATGGTTTGAGAGTCCTCTAGGTGCCCTTTGGCAAACTTCAAGCGGGCTGTCATGTGCCTTTTACTAAGGAGTGGCTTCCGTCTGGCCACTCTACCATAAAGGTGTGATTTGTGGAGTGCTGCCTGGATGGTTGATCTTTTGATCTTCACAAGGATATGCTGGAGCTCCGACAGAGTGACCCTCGGGGTCCTGCTCACGTCCCTTGCCAAGGCCCGTCTTTCCCGATCACTCAGTTTGGCCGGGCGGCCAGGTCTAGGAAGATTTTTGGTGGTTCCAAACTTCTTCCATTTATGAATGATGGTGGCCACTGTGCTCTTTGGGACCTGTAAAGCTGCAGCATTTTTTCTGTACCTTCTTCAGATCTATGCCTTGATGCAATCCTGTTTCTGAGGTCTGCAGATAATTCCTTTGACCCCATGGCTTGGAGTTTGCACTGTCAACTGTCGGACCTTATATAGGCAGGTGTTGGCAATCCCCAATCATGTCCAGTCAGTTGAATTTACCACAGGTGGACTCCAATTAAATTGTAGAAACATCTCAAGCAGTATCAGTGAAAACAAAATGCACCTCAGCTCACTTTTGGGTGTCATATCAAAGAGTGTGCACACTTGTGTACATCTAATATTTTATATTTAGATTTTTAATTAATTAGCACAAATTTCTAAAAACCTGCTTTCACTTTGTCATTGTGGCTGTTTTGTGTAGAATTTTGTGACAAAAATGAACTTAATCTATTATAGAATGAGTCTGTAATATAATAAAATGTGGAGAAGGTGAAAGGGGTGTGCAGACGGTAAAACTCAAGCACAGAAGAGTAACCAGATTATGCAATAATTTGCAACACGGGAGCAAGTGGATGGAAGTACACGGAGGAAACTCACATTAATAAACAAAGACATGCCGGGGTGAGGATCAAACCCATGTGTCCAGGGCCATGGAGCTGTGTGACAACCACATTATCTGCTATGTCACTTCACTACCTAAGTATAGGAAATCATTAATATTTTCGGACATATATTAGTAATTTAGGAACAGACAGTCTGTGTCCTTGTCCTGACATCCTTCCTGTTGCCTGGGCCAACCGATGGAAGTCTGCATGCTAGCCAAAGCCATATGTCTGTCATCTTTGGTCCAAGCCTTTCCAAAACCCAAATCTGCTACAGTTTTACACATACAGATATCTTATTCATGCAGAGTTCCCTCGCTAGTGGGCTTTAAATATGGACCAATTATCCCTGAATGCATAATTAATGTTAATCATCTGTCATAACATGTCATGTTCAGATAATTTCGCTGTATGTGAATGAATCTGTACACCCTACATCCAGAGGTGGAAAGAGTACTAAAATATTGTACTCAAGTAAAAGTACTAAGTACTATGATTTTTTACTTAAGTACGAGTAAAATTACTAGTCTAAAAATCTACTCAAGTAAAAAGTAAAAAGTAACTCATTTAAAATGTACTCAGAGTAAACGTTACTTCGTTACTTTTTTAACAGAAGGAGGGACGTCATTTTCCAACAGAAGTTGATAGATGAATGATACAGCAGACTACACACAGCTCACCAGCCATGCAGCATATTAGCAGTTCATGTGTGGATTTAACCTCTACACACCTAACAGACTGCAACTGCTGTTATCAATTCAAAACAGCATTATTTCTGTTTATCCTCAATAAAAGGGTTAGGCGTTTTGGGGTTGCACCTATAAAAAATATAACGGGTCTTACACCGTCATAGGAACATGATCAAAATGATCAAAAACAAACCAGCAGAATCTCACAATCACATTTATGCTGTCCGTTTTACTGAAATAAATACTCAAAAATAATGAACATAAAAAATCACAATATTTCATAATGCTTTGCTATCGTTGCAAAATGAAAGCCAACCGTAAACAGCAGAACCGCGACCCAGATCAGTCACACAGCAACAGAAAATCATAACCACTTATCTGCTTACCTGATCTATATCCATGTGTTGTTCCATTAGGGATATGATCCACTTTATATAAAACCATCTTATATGTTTCCAGAATATATAAATCCATACCTGTTATGTGCATTACCTATAACGTAATCGGCCACCGAGCGCCCACCTTGGGCTAATTCAAGCAGCCGCGGTCCAGCCTCCCTTCCCCCAGTGGGATGAAAGAAAGTGTCCTTAATGGCAGCCTTAAAGGCCTGCTCTGAGGAGCACTCGGGTGAGTTTAGCTCCCACAGGGCAGTGGCCCATTCTAAGGCTCTCCCTGTTAACAGGGATATAATATATGCCACCTTAGAACGTTCGGTGGGGTACCGGGACGGCTGTAGCTCAAAAGCTAGCGAGCATTGGAGGAGGAAACCGCGAAATTTTTTGGGGTCTCCTGCGAATCGTTCGGGAGGGGGAATAGGGGTTTCGCCACCCGCAGATGTTCCGGGGCGACCAGGAGTGTGAACTAAGGAGTCAGATCCGAGCTCCAACGTTGGCACACGCTGGGTGAGGTCAGCCACCCGTTGTGCCAATTCATTAAGGGCCAGCTCGTGTCTGCCCAAAGCCACCCCCTGGTGGCGCAGCACGTCTAAGACCGGCGGGCTGTCTGCTGAGTCCATTGTCTGGTCGCACCTTTCTGTTATGTGGAAAGGAGGAGGACTCAAAAATGCAGATAAAAATAAATCTTTATTTATTTTTACTAAAAAACCAAAGACAAAAGGGAAAAAACGGGAACAAAAAACAATCGGGAGAACCCCGACGACGCCGCCGATCACCGCTGGCAAAGTAAACTGAAAAAGAGAAACAAGCCAAAAACACCACAATAGTTGAGACACGAACCCCGGTCGCCACTCTGGCGGTAATGAAAGGAATGCTCCGGGCGCTAATAAAGAGCGACGTAGAAAAGACAGCGAAGCTAAAAAATTGTTGAAGCAACGCTGGATGCGGAAACGCGAACGGGTCAAAACAGGATCGCCTCGTCCCACCACGAAGCTCGCTGGTGTAGGAGAGACGTCCTGTAAAAGAAAGAGAGAGGATAATTAGTGACACCTCGAAGGACGGATTCGAACCGGGAATGCCGGCGTGGGAGGCAAGCACAGCCAAACTACGCCACCCGGGAATTAGTGAACTGCAAAGCCCTGAGAGGTTTAGAAAGACCGACGAAACCGGCAAAATGGCCGCCGCTAGCCTCCGGTGGTTGCTACCGGAGAATGCTAGCAGGTTTGCAAGATAAACAAACTCAGCGCGAGGGCTGAACGGAGTCGCACCGCACTTTCCCTGCCAGGAGTAAAAGAAAACCTATTTTACCTCGGCTTTTCAGCCTACACACCCAACCGATCTAGTAGTCGCCTGGGGTAACCAGCTTGCCCTGAAAAAGTGCGTGGACACCGCTAACATGCCACAAACGAACGCCAAAGGTGCGACGCCCACTGCTGCACCGCGCAGGCTTATATGGGCCAGCTGCAGCTGCGGGTCGTCAGCCCTAATTACAAGGCCTCTTATTTAAAGCCTTTTGTTTAGTGGGTCTGTAACGCCTGCTTCGCTGGGAACCCGGGGTAAGTTCACCAGCTACCGCAGGCACCCTAATAATACCCAACTGTTTTATCCACCTAACTAATGAAAACTATATTTATTCTCTCGGCTTTCCCGGTAAAAAGCTTAAATTGGTGATTCGTTCACTAAACTGCCATTTATAGAACAACCAATGAAGAAAAAGATTGAAATTCCGCCCAGAATGTGAATTCTGAAGCTCTGATTGATTTATACATCTGAATCTCTTCACCAAATGAACCGATTCATGGAGTTGTTTATGCACAACATCACAATGAAACAGAGTGAGTCGTTTCTGACTCGTTAACTCAGTGATTCAGTTCGCAAGCCCGACTCTAAAGCACACAAATGCGTAAATGCTCAGCGGGCCGGATCGAACAGCCTAACGGGCCGGTTTAATGTCGAGTGTTTTTTTTTTTTTTTTTACTCAGTAACGGATTTTATTTAAAATGTAGCGAATTACAATTCTTAATACAAAACATACTTAAGTAAAAGTAAAATTACAGGTTTTAAAATCTACTTTAAAAAGTACAAGTACACAAAAAAACTACTCAATTACAGTAACGCGAGTAATTGTAATTCCTTACTTTCCACCTCTGCCTACATCTCTGATGCAACTGATGATATGAATAAGGACATTATGAAGGACAAGCAGTCACTGTCTGAGAGGACAGTCAGCTAAGGACACATCACTTATGCTAGTTTATTCACTTATGCTAATTTAATTGCTCTGAATATAGTCAAATAGGATACTGTTAATATTCATTCAACCAGCCTCAGCTGCTCTAATACAGTAGAATAGCATAATTCAGCTCTTTTTGTACTGTGTCTATTTATACTCCTCGTTTAACTTTTAACAGCAGTTATAGATGCAGGGGAGGGGAATCCAAATGAATGCCAGTGGTTTTGGAATAGAATGTGCAACAGATTTATGGTCAGGTCCATATAATTTTGGTAATATAGTGTAGATGTCAATCCACTGCTTTCACATCATCATCACATGGAAATCTTCTTCCCCCCAAAGCTTCTTTGAGTGTCCAAAAAAGTGGAAATCAGATGGTTGTAAATAAGCTCCCTCTCAGTCTCTCAGACACGACCAATTACTACTCCTCCCACCCTGTCACGACTCAAGCCTCAATGCTCCTGAAGTTTGTTTATGTTCCACACCCCTCTCTCCAGGAGCACGTTTGGAGTATTTGTTTTTAGGTTGGCAAGCCAACACCCTCTCACTGTGATTCTCACAGACCTCGTCTGAAGTATAAGCTGATGGCATTTAAGAAGGCAACTGGGGGAAATAATTGATGGAAGACTATTTTGGCTTTGACTCTGTCATGGTGGTTTGGTTCGCTTTTGTCATGTCGGTTAGTTCCTTGCTCATGTTATTTTGATTTTGACATGCCCTTGGTTTGGTTTTGTCATGCTCTTGTCAGTCCATGCTCTTGTTAATGCTCAGTCTTGTTAAGTGTTGTAGTCTTGTTCATGTTTAGTATTAGCTTAGCGGTTAGCATACCATTTAGTTTAGATGTTTAGAATAGTGTTAGTATTTAGCATAGGTTGTGTGTTTGTACCCGGTCTTGTCTTGTGTACCCCTGTTTTGTGTTTTTTGTTAGAACATCTCTGCGTGTGTGTCTGCCTCTTTTGTCAAGTCTAGCCCAATTCGTTACACACCCTCACAGTTTCCAACCAAAATATAAAAGTGCAGAAACTTTTTAAAGATTCCTCGTATATTATGGTAATAGAAATATTTTATAGAAACTTTCAAGCAGTAATTCCCATTTCAGTGGGCATATACACTGTGGCCTAAAGTATTTGGACACATGACCATGAGCTTGTTGGACATCCCAAATGGTATTAAAATAAAGTGACCCCTGTGTGATCTTTTCAGCTATATCCACAGCCAGTCCTTGTAATGGTTCTGTGGCGTTTGTGGGACTTACCACTCTTCCCTGACGTCACAGGCCTTACAGAGCAGTACAGAGCTAGGCCTTTAATAAGAGGCCAGCTCGTTAGGGTGACGACCTGCAGCTGCGGCTCCCTTATTTAAGGGTACGCCGCCTGGCTGCAGGTGTCGCACCTTTTGTCTTGTTTGTTCCTTTTGTTTTGGGCACTGCGGTGTCCGTGGGGACTGCTGACGGCTCCCCCACGCTTCTTTTGTAGTTTTAGAGGTACCCCCGGTGGCATTAGGCCATCAGGGTGTGTAAACTGCAAGGTTGAGGTAATTAGCTTTTCTTTTACCTTCTTAGAAGTAGCGTGGTGCGATGTCGTGCAGTCCTCGTACTGTTTTTATTTTACCCGTTAGCATTTAGCATTAGCGGGTGAAGCCAGCCCCGTGACACGGCGCTGGTCCTCTCCCCGCTAATGTTTACCTAGCTAACCTAGCTGTGGTATTCGGCAGCCGGTGGGTGGCGTCTCGGTAAGACACTCGGTTGGTCTGCCAGCACCCCCGGTTCGAATCCGCACTAGGAGCTTGGGTAACTGTTTTGTTAACCGGTTTTCTTTACTCTGTTTTGTGTGCTTTAACAGATTGGCTCTAGCTGCGGCTGATGAAGGAGCCGTCTGTTACCCCGAACTGCGCCTGAGGCGATTTCGGGGCTTTGTAGCGTAAAACAAGTATTCTGGGATTCAGCAACCGCTGGGTGGCGACACCGCTAAGTGCGCGGCTGTCCTGCCAGCCGCCCCGGTTCGAATCCGCACCCTTTTGTGTGCTTTAACAGATTGGCTCTAGCTGCGGCTGATAACGGAGCCGTCTGTTACCTCGAACTGCGCCTGAGGCGATTTCGAGGCTTTGTAGCCGAAAGTAATTGTAGCGCCTTAAGCGCATGAAGTCATCTGCTTTCCCCCGCGGCAGCAGCGCGCTGGTTACGCGCCCGGCTCTCACCCGAGCGGCCGGGGTTCGCGCCCAGAGTCTTTTAGTTTTCTTCTTTTCTTTTTGTTGCTGCCTGCACTCCCCAGCTAAAGTCCATCGGGGTTCCTTATGTTTGTTTTTGAGTTCTGTCTTGTGTGTGATGTTCTGTGTTTTTTCATTTAATAAATAAACTTTTATTTTATTTAACTCCGCATTTGAGTCCTTTCTCTCCCACGTGACAGAAAGGTGCGACCATTTCTGGACTCAGTGGAGGACCCCCATTCTCTCCCAATAATTTTTTTGGGGGGGCACTCCCTGGTTGCTTATAGCAACCTGGGGGAATCCCCCGGTTGCCAGTAGCAACCTGGGGGAACTGGACCGCTGGCTAGGGACCTCAGGAGAGGTCCCTTTAAGGAGGGGGTACTGTAATGGTTCTGTGGCGTTTGTGGGACTTACCACTCTTCCCTGACGTCACAGGCCTTACAGAGCAGTACAGAGCTAGGCCTTTAATAAGAGGCCAGCTCGTTAGGGTGACGACCTGCAGCTGCGGCTCCCTTATTTAAGGGTACGCCGCCTGGCTGCAGGTGTCGCACCTTTTGTCTTGTTTGTTCCTTTTGTTTTGGGCACTGCGGTGTCCGTGGGGACTGCTGACGGCTCCCCCACGCTTCTTTTGTAGTTTTAGAGGTACCCCCGGTGGCATTAGGCCATCAGGGTGTGTAAACTGCAAGGTTGAGGTAATTAGCTTTTCTTTTACCTTCTTAGAAGTAGCGTGGTGCGATGTCGTGCAGTCCTCGTACTGTTTTTATTTTACCCGTTAGCATTTAGCATTAGCGGGTGAAGCCAGCCCCGTGACACGGCGCTGGTCCTCTCCCCGCTAATGTTTACCTAGCTAACCTAGCTGTGGTATTCGGCAGCCGGTGGGTGGCGTCTCGGTAAGACACTCGGTTGGTCTACCAGCACCCCCGCTTCGAATCCGCACTAGGAGCTTGGGTAACTGTTTTGTTAACCGGTTTTCTTTACTCTGTTTTGTGTGCTTTAACAGATTGGCTCTAGCTGCGGCTGATGAAGGAGCCGTCTGTTACCCCGAACTGCGCCTGAGGCGATTTCGGGGCTTTGTAGCGTAAAACAAGTATTCTGGGATTCAGCAACCGCTGGGTGGCGACACCGCTAAGTGCGCGGCTGTCCTGCCAGCCGCCCCGGTTCGAATCCGCACCCTTTTGTGTGCTTTAACAGATTGGCTCTAGCTGCGGCTGATAACGGAGCCGTCTGTTACCTCGAACTGCGCCTGAGGCGATTTCGAGGCTTTGTAGCCGAAAGTAATTGTAGCGCCTTAAGCGCATGAAGTCATCTGCTTTCCCCCGCGGCAGCAGCGCGCTGGTTACGCGCCCGGCTCTCACCCGAGCGGCCGGGGTTCGCGCCCAGCGTCTTTTAGTTTTCTTCTTTTCTTTTTGTTGCTGCCTGCACTCCCCAGCTAAAGTCCATCGGGGTTCCTTATGTTTGTTTTTGAGTTCTGTCTTGTGTGTGATGTTCTGTGTTTTTTCATTTAATAAATAAACTTTTATTTTATTTAACTCCGCATTTGAGTCCTTTCTCTCCCACGTGACAGTCCTCTAATAAGTTCTCTCAAGATTTTGAAGTATTTCTGCTGGGATTTGTGCCCATTTAGTCAAAAGTGGCTTGGTTTGTACAGCTGGGCACTGATGTTGGTCAAGAAAGCCTCAATTGATGTTCTGGTTCATTTCAAAGCTGTTCAGTGGGGCTGAGGTCAGGGATCAGTGCAGACTACTAGTTCTTTAAACTGAGCTTTTCTTCATGTCTTTATAGAGCTTGCTTTGTACGCAAATGCACGGCCTTGCAGGTACAGAAAAGTGCCTTCCCTAAGATGTTGCTGCAAAGTTGGAAGCACATAATTCCCTTTATATAATTTTTTTATTACACTTGTTGACAATTATTGTGGCTGAAACACATTAGTTCAATAATTACAAGGGGTGTCTCAATACTTTTGTTCATATTATGTGTCACATCTGAGGCTGCTGGTTCCTCTCCTTGCCAGCAGAGGGCACCCTCACTCGAGTACTAGCTGGCTGGTACCTCCGTGAAGCTGGCCCCCCATGTGGTCAGAAATGGAATATAAATGTTATTATTCGTTTGTGCTGCGTTTGTGCTGGTTTGTGCCGTAGGAATCATCGTTTGTGCTGGCACCGTTTTAGAGAAATTAAGTATTATATTTTATTACCCGTGACGTCACTCAGCCCCCCATCAGAGCCCAAATTGCACCAAAAGCATCTCATTCGTTTGTGCTACGTTTGTGCTGGTTTGTGCTGCTAAAAGAAACATTTGTGCTGTTTTAATTCTCAAGTTATAGGCTAAATAATATATTTTTTTATAAAGTGAGGACACCT
Organism: Trichomycterus rosablanca; assembly: GCF_030014385.1. Taxonomy (NCBI): domain Eukaryota; kingdom Metazoa; phylum Chordata; class Actinopteri; order Siluriformes; family Trichomycteridae; genus Trichomycterus; species Trichomycterus rosablanca. The sequence goes on from NC_085988.1 coordinate 17,952,219, forward strand.
GGCCCCTAAAATGTCCAAATTGCACCAAAACCCTTTAATTCGTTTGTGCTACGTTTGTGCTGGTTTGTGCTGCTAAAAGGAACATTTGTGCTGTTTTAATTCTCAAGTTATAGGCTAAATAATATTTTTTTTTTATAAATTGAGGACATTTAGCCCAATAAAATGTTCAAATTGCATCAAAACCATCTCATTTGTTTGACATCATTTTGTTTGACGTCATCTCATCTGGATGATGTCATTGGATGTGGATTCCACTTTGCACAGATATGTCAAAGCACTCAGCCATACTGCGTATCCTCTTCAATATCCTCTTGAAACTAAACACGCAGTTTTAATTGGTTTTCATGTTTTAATTGATATTCCTGCAATATACACAACTTATGGCAGAACATAACTTACCACACGTTTGTAAACTGTGAATCACTTAACACTACAGAAATATACACTACAAAAGTATAGGTTTTACATGGCATTCTCTCTATTCATTCTTATTTAGTCGCATCAATAATTTTAATGTCAAAAGTCCTTTGATAAATAAACCAATTGTCCTTATGTGACTTCTTAACGGTGGGGCCAAAGTCTGAGATACAGGGTGGGGACCTGTTTGACTGTGAGCAGTCATTTTCAGACAGCACAACTTAAACTTAAACCCCTAAAATTTCTTTTCCAGGTAAAAACGTGACTAAAATAACAGTAAGATGACTTATTTTCAATATTTTGTACTTTATTGTCACTTTATGAAGAGAAAAGTGTCTCAGTAGACTCAACATCAGTAATAAAATACTGAGGCAGAGTTGGAGTGTTTGTTGTATGAATACAAGTATTTTATGAAGAATGCAATGCATGTCTAATTTGACATGCAGTTTACTGGTGATCAGGATTCCCATATGTGTATCACTGTAATGACACTGTAAAGAAGTAACCCCAAAGCTTCCTCGGCTCATTAACATTGTTTGCAAGAATCTACTGCAGCATCCACTTACAAAACACACAAATATATAACCCTCACCATATAACGTCATATTAGTCATTAAGGTTATACTTGTTTATCCATCTCCCTGTGCAACTTGCTGTCAGTTCTGTTAGGTCTTCACAAATCTGCATACTTTACACATTTATACTTTCCATCATGCTGCCCTGCAAATTTATTGTATTAAGATGCACTGCCTTGTCTAATTACACTGCACTCATTCATTTTGTTTGTACTTTCCCTTTCACTAGATAGCATGCTGCACCAAAACCTTGGCAGAATGTCATTCTGCTCCACTATACACCACATTACCACGTTATTATAAAGACCTACCTTTCAATTACGCTCACTGGCCAGTAAATTGGGCTTCAACAACCCAAGGCATGGCATGAAAAAACATTATTTTTATGCAAGTTTTATAAAAAAAAAAACACATATGAGAAAGACCATTGTCCTAGCAACAAAAAGTTGGTAGTCACGTTTGACTAAGGTCTGAGCATACTTTTCTTTTGTCCTCTCCTCAGGCAACTGTTGGAAGAGACATTCCAGGAAAGAGCTTTCATAGCGCATAAACACATAATTCTCATTTTAAGGTAATTTATTGCTTCTAATAAAACCCTGTAATAGTCCTCTGAGAATTTTAATCATATTAATGACATTTAGAACAAGATTGGACAGTTCTGTGAAAAATATAAAACAAACATATGCTGTACATACACATTAAAAGGCAAGTGAAAGACAAATCAACTGAAATTGAAAATGATTGCATCAAAAATATAGATGAAGGTAAAGGCAGATGAAGACAGTGACAGCTCTAATTCTGGCACATGGTCTCATGTCCTAAATGAAGAGATCTGGAACATGACCAGATTAGCCTGCATACTTAGTTTCAAGAGAGCAAAAGTGTACCCACACAGTGCATCTAAGTGCATTGACATCACTGGCCACTGTACTGCAAAATTGTCCATTTCCAGTGAGAGTCTACCAGAGGTGAGCACACCAGCAGTGCTAAAATGCAGAATTGATTACATTGATGACAGTCTTCATACTGGAAAGGCAAAGCACATGCTATCTGGAGAGAAAAGACTGCCGGTCTCTGAAGAACTCTGGCAGGGTAAAAAACTGCTACATGTGTGGCGAGCCACAGAGGCTTACAAGATAATGCCACTCGGTAACCCAGAGCTACCCACCTACCAAGCCTGAGTACATTAAGAAAAGCCAAACAAGAGAGAGGGGATAGGGAGGTAGAACACAAACACCCCATCCTTTCCCCCTCATCTAATAAAATACAGTGTGCCTCATAGGGCAGTATTCATGACATCGGCCTTGACAAATTTTTTATGCCACTATTGGACCCCCTCTCAACTACTAGTCAAAATACTAGTAAAGACTCAAGTGTAAGTTTTAATGCTACAGGTACAGTAGTCAAAAGGCTCACTAGACCAACAGAAACATCAGGACATATATTTCCATATCAAGGAGTTCTGTCCTCACATGGAGATACTTCTATTCACATCCCAGTGGTGCAAATGCTGTCTGAGCGGCATGACATTAACGCCATATCAAACTGGGTCTCTGAATGGCTTAGAGGAGGAGCATCTGTACCAAAAGAAGTTGTTTCTGATTTCTCTCTTGCATTACTGGGTGGTCTTGTTAAAGCCTTTACTTCTTACTCTGGTTTGAAGACCTATATAAATAGAATAACAAATACATCAGAGCTATAACACAAACCATGGAATTTTGCTGTGACTAAACTTTTTTAAGCTATCTTACATTTTGATTATTTGGTGAGTCTGTAGGTAGAATATACTTGTTGACGGCCCACAAGCATTTAAAACCTTTGAAATAACTAACATTTGGAATTCACAAATCAATTTAGCTGTGTAACATGTGTATGGATAATGTTATGGATAACATTTTAACATTTAAAATGTTAAAGGTTTTTAAAGGTAATTCGATTATAATAAATTTCACTCTGTGATGCAATTTTAACATTGTTAGGGGCTAAGTGTCCTCACTTAATAAAAAAAAAGAGAGAGAATTTAGCCTATAACTTGCAAATTAAAACAGCACAAATGTTTCTTTTAGCAGCACAAACCAGCACAAACGTAGCACAAACGAATGAGATGCTTTTGGTGCAATTTGGACGTTAATGGGGGGCTGGTGACGTCACGGGTGTAATATTTATAGCGTAATAACTTGAGAATTAAAACAGCACAAATGTTTCTTTTAGCAGCACAAACCAGCACAAACGTAGCACAAACGAATTAAAGGGTTTTGGTGCAATTTGGACATTTTTAGGGGCCAGGTGTCCTCACTTTATAAAAAAATATATTATTTAGCCTATAACTTGAGAATTAAAACAGCACAAATGTTTCTTTTAGCAGCACAAACCAGCACAAACGTAGCACAAACGAATGAGATGCTTTTGGTGCAATTTGGGCTCTGATGGGGGGCTGAGTGACGTCACGGGTAATAAAATATAATACTTAATTTCTCTAAAACGGTGCCAGCACAAACGATGATTCCTACGGCACAAACCAGCACAAACGCAGCACAAACGAATAATAATATTTATATTCCATTTCTGACCACATGGGGGGCCAGCTTCACGGAGGTCTGGCTGGTGGCTCACCTGATCCTAATGATCTTGGACTCTTTAAAAACCCTGGTCTTTGTTTGACTCACTGTAAAGTATTGTATTTGCTATGCAGTGCATTTCTGAGCGGTCTCTTGGTTCTCTTGCCTTTCTGGTTGTGACCCTTGCTTTCTGTTTTGGTTTTGTTTGCATTGGATTTTGGACTGACTACTCGGTACTGACCCTGTTTGTTTGTGACTACTCTTGTGAACCAATAAACCTGCACTTGACTCCACTACCTGGGGGGTATTCCAGAAAGCGGGTTAAGTGATTAAACCGGGTAAGTTAACTCAGAATTAACGACAACTCGGGGTTTTCCGTTCCAGAAACCGAGATTAAAGAGAGCCTGTGTCAGTTACTATAGCAACTTACGCTCTGAAGCTAACCTGCTCACTGGCAGGTTAACTTAAACGTAACCCGGGGTTACACACACTTTTCTCATGTAAACCCGGTGTGTTCTTTACTCCAGGATCCAGTGGATACCGACGCACAAATTATTCGAAGAGATCTTAGTCAGGAACGAGTCATTAAACTTAGTTTAGTCATTTCCGGATGGATTTATTCTCAAACCTTTTTGTTTTTATCACAGTCAGTCAATTCGGGGAGAGTAGGGACGGTTGCCACAAGGGGCAGCTGCAACATTATTAATCACAATAATCACAATATTAATAAAAAGGCTTGTTACAACATTAATTATAACATTATGGATGGAATGTTATGGATTAATATACAATACCTTAAACACACAGTTTAGTAAGCTAAAATCATTTGTGGTTTAAATTGATTGTAGTAATTAACCCCAAACATGGTTGTTACTTAAAACATATGATTTTACTACATATCAATGAATGTTGCAACTGCCCTGTTATGGGTCTGTTCAAGTATTATTTTTTACACATATTATCATATGCATATACAGGGGTTGGACAAAATAACTGAAACACCTGGTTTTAGACCACAATAATTTATTAGTATGGTGTAGGGCCTCCTTTTGCGGCCAATACAGCGTCAATTCGTCTTGGAAATGACATATACAAGTCCTGCACAGTGGTCAGAGGGATTTTAAGCCATTCTTCTTGCAGGATAGTGGCCAGGTCACTACGTGATGCTGGTGGAGGAAAACGTTTCCTGACTCGCTTCTCCAAAACACCCCAAAGTGGCTCAATAATATTTAGATCTGGTGACTGTGCAGGCCATGGGAGATGTTCAACTTCACTTTCATGTTCATCAAACCAATCTTTCACCAGTCTTGCTGTGTGTATTGGTCCATTGTCATCCTGATACACGGCACCGCCATTGGATGCACATGGTCCTCCAGAATGGTTCGGTAGTCCTTGGCAGTGACGCGCCCATCTAGCACAAGTATTGGGCCAAGGGAATGCCATGATATGGCAGCCCAAACCATCACTGATCCACCCCCATGCTTCACTCTGGGCATGCAACAGTCTGGGTGGTACGCTTCTTTGGGGCTTCTCCACACCGTAACTCTCCCGGATGTGGGGAAAACAGTAAAGGTGGACTCATCAGAGAACAATACATGTTTCACATTGTCCACAGCCCAAGATTTGCGCTCCTTGCACCATTGAAACCGACGTTTGGCATTGGCACGAGTGACCAAAGGTTTGGCTATAGCAGCCCGGCCGTGTATATTGACCCTGTGGAGCTCCCGACGGACAGTTCTGGTGGAAACAGGAGAGTTGAGGTGCACATTTAATTCTGCCGTGATTTGGGCAGCCGTGGTTTTATGTTTTTTGGATACAATCCGGGTTAGCACCCGAACATCCCTTTCAGACAGCTTCCTCTTGCGTCCACAGTTAATCCTGTTGGATGTGGTTTGTCCTTCTTGGTGGTATGCTGACATTACCCTGGATACCGTGGCTCTTGATACATCACAAAGACTTGCTGTCTTGGTCACAGATGCGCCAGCAAGACGTGCACCAACAATTTGTCCTCTTTTGAACTCTGGTATGTCACCCATAATGTTGTGTGCATTGCAATATTTTGAGCAAAACTGTGCTCTTACCCTGCTAATTGAACCTTCACACTCTGCTCTTACTGGTGCAATGTGCAATTAATGAAGATTGGCCACCAGACTGGTCCAATTTAGCCATGAAACCTCCCACACTAAAATGACAGGTGTTTCAGTTATTTTGTCCAACCCCTGTATGTTACAGTTGTGTGTGGGTGGGTAGCTGACAGATGTGGATTTTATTTTATTAAAATGTTGTCTTTTATTATTTGAACAGCAGACAGAATATCCCCCATCTGGTGTCTAAATGTCAAATAAAACAGTGTAACATTTAATACATGTTCTGCAACCTACTGTTCTCCATCTTATGGAGATGCTTTCATTAAGATCTTATGTGATGCTACCCACATTACAAATATTGAAGCCAAATGGTCAGGCTCTGGGCATGATCACTGAAAATAAAACAATGCAACAAGTTAATTTCCTTGTCCTTATTCTTTAGTGAGAACATTTATATTTATACACCCTTAGCACCAACACCCATCTTAAATTCAAGCAACTGAATTTCTAGCCTTGTCTATTTTATATGCTCCACCTGAGGATCACACTTTGCAGTTTGTTTCTCCAGATAGACCTTGTATAGTCCATTTGATTTACACCCAACTTGAAAGAAAGAGACAAAAATAGCATGTTATGATCAAACATAGCTTAATGTGTTCTAAATATTTCAGATATTTGGTAAGACATTTTTACTGTTCTAAGCTGAGCTTTGGAGGTGGATGGTCCCTCATCTGATTGGGAACTGCCCGTCACATTCTGTTAGAGGACAGTCACACACATTACCATGGTAGATCAAATGAAATGCCATGCTCTATGTTCAACATACTGTTCCTCTGTAGGCCTCCCAGTATCATCCCACTCTGAGGCAGCGGAGATGGTTTCTTTATCGTCCTTCAACAGTGGGGTTTTTTTGTATTAAAGAACATTATTTATATTTATTAGGATCTATAGGGACATTTAGATCACTAACAATTGCAGGAGGCTCAAAACCACTCCACCAATCACTGAAGAGATGGCAATAAAAAGTGTTCAGACTGTACCAATGCAGTTCTTAATATTCCACAGTTTATGCACTGCAAACTAATGATTTACATGTAATTAACATGCCTTGAACATAGACAGTTTTGTGTTTCATTTTTATCTGCTGCCATGTGCATCTGATTCCACTTGGATTACACCTATATTGAATAAATGAAAGAAAAAAAACGTGTAAAATCGAGACAAATATTACAACTGACATATTAAACAATTTTGCCCTATCCTTCTGCTAAATGTTTAATAATGGTTAAATTTTTTTTATTAATTTAAACTCACGCATTAACTCTGTAAGCATTTTTTACCATTTGTGACGTCTTTTTTACGGACACGGCTGTATTACTATTACGCCTAAAACATGTTCAGGATCTGAATACGCAATCATTTAATTTAATAGTTCTATTGGTGTAAAATATGACGGGCTACTTTTTGTTTCATTCACATCCATGGTGAATCCATTTATCGCCACTCCATTGAGAATGCCTGTTTATAGGTAACCGTGAACGCGCTTCTGCCGGGTTTAATCTACTCAGAGTTGAGTAATCTAACACTGATCCACTTTTCTGGAACCGAAAACTCCGGATATGACACGGTGAGATAAGTCAACTCGGAGTTCAGGTTTAAGTCTGAAGTTTGTTAAACCCGCTTTCTGGAATACCCCCCTGGTCTGAGTCTACTGTGTGACATAATGTATATTTACATTTATGGTATTTGGCAGCTTTTATCCAAAGCAACTTAAGTGCAGTGATAGTATACAATGTAAGCAATTGAGGGTTACAGTGGTGGGGCTTGAACCAGCAACCTTTTGATTATAAGTCCAGTAACTTAACCACTAGGCTACAACTGCCCCACAAAGTGATGCAGATCACAGGGAAGACATACGAAAATAATTTAAATACATCGGGAAATAGCTATTTGCCTGAAAATTTTAGCAATTAACTGTCATGAATCCAGTCTCTCTGTGCTCATGTTTTATGTATGTGCCACGCCCCTGTCTCAAAGAACACATGGTTGGGGAAGCTTTGTTTATAGTGTCAAGCCGACGCCCCTCATGTTTATTGGACAGGAGCTGATGAGCCACATGAACCTCATTGAAGGTGCTCAAGGCATTTAGGGAAGGTGCTGTGGATCATTTGGTGAAGATTGTTTTGATGAAGACCTTGCTGTTTGGGTAGTGCTGTTTGGGTGTTGTTTGGGTGGTGGTGTTTGTGTGGGTGGTGTTTGGGTGGTGGTGTTTGTGTGAGTGTTGTTTGGGTGGTGTTTAAGTGATGGTGTTTGGGTGATATGGTATTGTTTGGGTGGTGGTGTTCAAGTGTTGTTTGGGTGGTGGTGCTTGGGTGGTGGTGTTTTAGTGGTGGTGTTTGGATGTTGTTTAGGTGGTGGTGTTTGATTGGTATTGTTTGGGTGGTGGTGTTTGGCTGTTGTTTGGGTGGTGGTGTTTAAGTGTTGTTTGGGTGGTGGCGTTTGGGTGGTGGTGTTTGGGTGGTGGTGTTTGGGTGTTGTTTGGACTTAATTGCAGTTTAAGTGCTCAAGGCATTTGGGAAAGGTGCTGTAGCTTATTCAGTGGAGGCTATTTTGATGAATGTGTTGTTTGGGTGTTGTTGTTTGGGAGGTGGTGTTTGGGTGTTGTTTGGGAGGTGGTGTTTGGGTGGTCGCATTTGGATGTTGTTTGGGAGGTCGCGTTTGGATGGTGTGAGTGTTGTTTGGGTGGTGGTGTTTGGGTGTTGTTTGGGAGGTGGTGTTTGGGTGTTTGGACTTCATTGCAGTTTGAGTGCTCAAGGCATTTAAGAAAGGTGCTGTAGCTTATTCAGTGGAGGCTATTTTGATGAATGTGTTGTTTGGGTGTTGTTTGGGAGGTGGTGTTTGGGTGTTGTTGTTTGGGTGGTCACGTTTGGATGGTGTTTGGGTGGTCACGTTTGGGTGGTGGTGTTTGGGTGTTGTTTGGGTGGTCACATTTGGGTGTTTGGGTGGTCGCATTTGGATGGTGTTTATGTGTTGTTTGGGTGGTGTTGTTTGGGAGGTGGTGTTTGGGTGGTCGCTTTGGGTGGTGTTTGAGTGTTTGGGAGGTGGTGTTTGGGTGGTCGCGTTTGGGTGTTGTTTGGGTGGTCGCGTTTGGATGGTGTTTGAGTGGTGTTTGGGTGGTGGTGTTTGGGTGTTGTTATTTGGGTAGTGTTGTTTAGGTGGTGTTTGAGTGTTGTTTGGTGGTGTTGTTTGGGTGGTGGTGTTTGGGTGTTGTTTGGACATTATTGCAGTTTGAGTGCTCAAAGCATTTAAGAAAGGTGCTGTAGCTTATTCAGTGGAGGCTATTTTGATGAATGTGTTGTTTGGGTGTTGATGTTTGGGTGGTGTTATTTGGGTGGTGGTGTTTGGGTGTTGTTTGGGTGGTGTTGTTTAAATGTTATTTGGGTGGTGGTGTTTGGGTGGTCGTGTTTGGATGATGTTTGAGAGGAGACAAGTTAATTTAACCCAAATGCACAGTGCAGAGGATGGTAAGAGAGGCAAAAAATCCCAGAGGATTACTGTCAGAGACTTTTCTCTTTCCAAAAACAATATAAAGCTGGGTCACCAAGTCTCTAAATCTACCTTCAGATGCTACCTCCTTTGAAAGACTTGAGATTAGATAAAATTCAGCACTGAAGAGGTTACTTAAGCACCAAACTGGCTTCTTTCATGTCAGCAAAAACTCTAAGTAAAAAGACTAAAAGCTTGCAGCTTCCAGACTACCATTAAACTCTAAACTCTCCAAGCACAGCGTCTTTCATGAGTCAGAGCTCAAACCCACGGCCTTGAGAAAACACACACATAAACTTTCACTAACTCACACATGTAAAAGATTTACAGCACTTTCAGCGATTTGTGCTGAAAATAAAAGATCAAGGTAATTTCCTGCAGGGCATCTCCTCGACTTCCTTTTTTACCTTATATGTACAGGTTCCGTTTTTTGTGTGTTTCAGTCAAAAGTTAGATTTTTCTAGGAATGACTGTAATCAAAAATTGTGTAAGAGAACAAGATTAGAAGAGATGGGAGGTAGACTTGTGTAGAATTAAATGGGGTGGCGGGGTGGCGCTGAGTGACTGAGTTTGCATGTTCTCCCCGTGTCTGTGTGGGCTTCCTCTGGGAGCTCCGGTTTCCTCCCATAGTCCGAAGATGTGCAGGTGAGGTGAATTGAAGAAACGAAATTGTCCATGACTGTGTTTGATATTAAAAACTTGAACTAATTAATTCTGCGTAGCCAGTAACTACCGTTTCTGTCATGAATGAAACCAAAGTGTGTAAAACATGACATTAAAATCTTAATAAATAAATAGAATTAGGTGCCTGATCAGCATTTGAATGGTCAGGCCAACTAGCCATATAAGCTAAACAGTGTAAAATCCATCAGATAACAACAAAAAAGTGTCCCCAAGAATTCCATTCAAAATTAGCAGCATTCTGTGACAGTAAAAATTATAGTGTTTCTTGCTGCTTGCTGAATTGTTGCTGTAGTGTATAGATGAGCGATCGTCTCTGACTTTAGGTCTACAAAGTGGACCAACTAGGTAGAAGTGTCTAATAGAGTGGCCAGTGAGTGGACACGGTGTTTAAAAACTCCAGCAGCGCTGCTGTGTCTTATCCACTCATACCAGCACAACACAAACTAACACACCACCACCATCTCAGTGTCACTGCAGTGTTGGGAATGATCCACCACCTAAATAATACCTACTCTGTGGTGGTCCTGTCGGGGTCCTGACCATTGAAGAACAGGGTGAAAGCAGGCAAAAAAAGTATGTAGAGAAATAGATGGACTACAGTCAGTAATTGTAGAACTACAAAGTGCTTCTATATGGTAGGTGGTGCTGATAAAAAGGACAGTGAGTGTAGAAACCAGGAGGTGGTTTTAATGTTATGGCTGATTGGTGTATATATCTATATCCACACACACACACACACATATACGGTATATATATATATATATATATATATATATATATATATATATATATATATATATATATATATATATATATATATATATATATATACAGTATATATATATATACAGGGTTGGACAAAATAACTGAAACACCTGGTTTTAATTTACAATAATTTATTAGTATGGTGTAGGGCCTCCTTTTGCGGCCAATACAGCGTCAATTCGTCTTGGAAATGACATATACAAGTCCTGCACAGTGGTCAGAGGGATTTTAAGCCATTCTTCTTGCAGGATAGTGGCCAGGTCACTACGTGATGCTGGTGGAGGAAAACGTTTCCTGACTCGCTTCTCCAAAACACCCCAAAGTGGCTCAATAATATTTAGATCTGGTGACTGTGCAGGCCATGGGAGATGTTCAACTTCACTTTCATGTTCATCAAACCAATCTTTCACCAGTCTTGCTGTGTGTATTGGTGCATTGTCATCCTGATACACGGCACCGCCATTGGATGCACATGGTCCTCCAGAATGGTTCGGTAGTCCTTGGCAGTGACGCGCCCATCTAGCACAAGTATTGGGCCAAGGGAATGCCATGATATGGCAGCCCAAACCATCACTGATCCACCCCCATGCTTCACTCTGGGCATGCAACAGTCTGGGTGGTACGCTTCTTTGGGGCTTCTCCACACCGTAACTCTCCCGGATGTGGGGAAAACAGTAAAGGTGGACTCATCAGAGAACAATACATGTTTCACATTGTCCACAGCCCAAGATTTGCGCTCCTTGCACCATTGAAACCGACGTTTGGCATTGGCACGAGTGACCAAAGGTTTGGCTATAGCAGCCGGGCCGTGTGTATTGACCCTGTGGAGCTCCCGACGGACAGTTCTGGTGGAAACAGGAGAGTTGAGGTGCACATTTAATTCTGCCGTGATTTGGGCAGCCGTGGTTTTATGTTTTTTGGATACAATCCGGGTTAGCACCCGAACATCTCTTTCAGACAGCTTCCTCTTGCGTCCACAGTTAATCCTGTTGGATGTGATTTGTCCTTCTTGGTGGTATGCTGACATTACCCTGGATACCGTGGCTCTTGATACATCACAAAGACTTGCTGTCTTGGTCACAGATGCGCCAGCAAGACGTGCACCAACAATTTGTCCTCTTTTGAACTCTGGTATGTCACCCATAATGTTGTGTGCATTGCAATATTTTGAGCAAAACTGTGCTCTTACCCTGCTAATTGAACCTTCACACTCTGCTCTTACTGGTGCAATGTGCAATTAATGAAGATTGGCCACCAGACTGGTCCAATTTAGCCATGAAACCTCCCACACTAAAATGACAGGTGTTTCAGTTATTTTGTCCAACCCCTGTATATATATATATACACAGTGGGGCCAAAAAGTATTTAGTCAGCCACTGATTGTGCAAGTTCTCCTACTTAGAAAGATGAGAGAGGTCTGTAATTTTCATCATAGGTACACTTCAACTATGAGAGACAAAATGAGAAAAAAAATCCAGGAAATCACATTGTGGGATTTTTAAAGAATTTATTTGTAAATTATGGTGGAAAATAAGTATTTGGTCACCCACAAACAAGCAAGATTTCTGGCTCTCACAGACCTGTAACTTCTTCTTTAAGAAGCTCTTCTGTCCTCCACTCATTACCTGTATTAATGGCACCTGTTTGACCTCGTTATCTGTATAAAAGACACCTGTCCACAGCCTCAAACAGTCAGACTCCAAACTCAACCATGGCCAAGACCAAAGAGCTTTCGAAGGACACCAGGAAGAAAATTGTAGACCTGCACCAGGCTGGGAAGAGTGAATCTACAATAGGCAAGCAGGTTGGTGTGAATAAATCAACTGTGGGAGTAATTGTAAGAAAATGGAAGACATACAAGAGCATTGATAATCTCCCTCGATCTGGGGCCCCACGCAAGATCTCATCCCGTGGGGTCAAAATGATCATGAGAACGGTGAGCAAAAATCTCAGAACTACACGGAGGGACCTGATGAATGACCTGCAGAGAGCTGGGACCAAAGTAACAAAGGCTACCATCAGTAACACACTACGCCGAGAGGGACTCAAATCCTGCAGTGCCAGGCGTGTCCCCCTGCTCAAGCCAGTACATGTCCAGGCCCGTCTGAAGTTTGCCAGAGAGCATATGGATGATCCAGAAGAAGATTGGGAGAATATCATGTGGTCAGATGAAACCAAAATGGAACTTTTTGGTAAAAACTCATCTCGTCGTGTTTGGAGGAAGAAGAATGCTGAGTTGCATCCCAAGAACACCATACCTACTGTGAAGCATGGGGGTGGAAACATCATGCTTTGGGGCTGTTTTTCTGCAAAGGGGACAAGACGACTGATCCGTGTTAAGGGAAGAATGAACGGGGCCATGTATCGTGAGATTTTAAGCCAAAACCTCCTTCCATCAGTGAGAGCATTGAAGATGGAACGTGGCTGGGTCTTCCAGCATGACAATGATCCCAAACACACCGCTTGGGCAATGAAGGAGTGGCTCCGTAAAAAGCATTTCAAGGTCCTGGAGTGGCCTAGCCAGTCTCCAGACCTCAACCCCATAGAAAATTTGTGGAGTCCGTGTTGCCCAGCGACAGCCCCAAAACATCATTGCTCTAGAGGAGATCTGCATGGAGGAATGGGCCAAAATACCAGCTACAGTGTGTGCAAACCTGGTGAAGACTTACAGGAAACGTTTGACCTCTGTCATTGCCAACAAAGGTTATGTTACAAAGTATTGAGTTGAACTTTTGTTATTGACCAAATACTGATTTTCCACCATAATTTACAAATAAATTCTTTAAAAATCCTACAATGTGATTTCCTGGATTTTTTTTTCTCATTTTGTCTCTCATAGTTGAAGTGTACCTATGATGAAAATTACAGACCTCTCTCATCTTTCTAAGTAGGAGAACTTGCACAATCAGTGGCTGACCAAATACTTTTTGGCCCCACTGTATAGGTCTGTAATTTTCATCATAGGTACACTTCAACTATGAGAGACAAAATGAGAAAAAAAAATCCAGGAAATCACATTGTAGGATTTTTAAAGAATTTATATGTAAATTATGGTAGAAAATAAGTATTTGGTCAATAACAAAAGTTCAACTCAATACTTTGTAACATAACTTTTGTTGGCAATGACAGAGGTCAAACGTTTCCTGTAAGTCTTCACCAGGTTTGCACACACTGTAGCTGGTATTTTGGCCCATTCCTCCATGCAGATCTCCTCTAGAGCAGTGATGTTTTGGAGCTGTCGCTGGGCAACACGGACTCCACAAATTTTCTATGGGGTTGAGGTCTGGAGACTGGCTAGGCCACTCCAGGACCTTGAAATGCTTTTTACGGAGCCACTCCTTCGTTGCCCGAGCGGTGTGTTTGGGATCATTGTCATGCTGGAAGACCCAGCCACGTTCCATCTTCAATGCTCTCACTGATGGAAGGAGGTTTTGGCTTAAAATCTCACGATACATGGCTCCGTTCATTCTTCCCTTAACACGGATCAGTCGTCCTGTCTCCTTTGCAGAAAAACAGCCCCAAAGCATGATGTTTCCACCCCCATGCTTCACAGTAGGTATGGTGTTCTTGGGTTTTTCTTCTTCCTCCAAACACGACGAGTTGAGTTTTTACCAAAAAGTTCCATTTTGGTTTCATCTGACCACATGATATTTTCCCAATCCTCTTCTGGATCATCCATATGCTCTCTGGCAAACTTCAGACGGGCCTGGACATGTACTGGCTTAAGCAGGGGGACACGCCTGGCACTACAGGATTTTTGCTCACCGTTCTCATGATCATTTTGACTCCACGGGATGAGATCTTGACCCCAAGGGAGATTATCAATGCTCTTGTATGTCTTCCATTTTCTTACAATTGCTCCCACAGTTGATTTATTCACACCAACCTGCTTGCCTATTGTAGATTCACTCTTCCCAGCCTGGTGCAGGTCTACAATTTTCTTCCTGGTGTCCTTCGAAAGCTCTTTGGTCTTGGCCATGGTTGAGTTTGGAGTCTGACTGTTTGAGGCTGTGGACAGGTGTCTTTTATACAGATAACGAGGTCAAACAGGTGCCATTAATACAGGTAATGAGTGGAGGACAGAAGAGCTTCTTAAAGAAGAAGTTACAGGTCTGTGAGAGCCAGAAATCTTGCTTGTTTGTGGGTGACCAAATACTTATTTTCCACCATAATTTACAAATAAATCCTGGATTTTTTTTTTCATTTTGTCTCTCATAGTTGAAGTGTACCTATGATGAAAATTACAGACCTCTCTCATCTTTCTAAGTAGGAGAACCTGCACAATCAGTGGCTGACTAAATACTTTTTGACCCCACTGTATATATATATATATATATATACTGTATATATATACACGTTTTGAAGAACCCTTGATACATATGTGAAAAAATATGTTCTACGAGAGAGAGAGAGAGAGAGAGAGAGAGAGAGAGAGAGAGAGAGAGAGAGAGAGAGAGAGAGAGACACAGAGAGAGAGACACAGAGAGAGAGACACAGAGAGAGAGATGAATTTTAATAAGTGATAGATAGGCGCAGCGATACAGAGAGAATGAGGCTGAAATAATACAATGTGGAAATAATGATAAGTGGAAGTACAGACAGTGGGAAAAAGAAAGAGGGTTAATAAAAAAAATAGCATAATAAAAAGAGTGTGTTGGTGGAGTGTTCAATTGTGTTTAATGAGAACATT